>NW_010242044.1:2787-4336 GCF_000690775.1 Eurypyga helias | reverse complement strand
GCAGCTCACTCCTCCCACCCGGGGGGGGTGGTGCCGGAGTTCCCTCTCTCGCTCTCTGCCCTGCGCTTTGAGCAGCTTGTTCCTCCGCGGATTTTGCAGCGGTTTTGCCACTTCAGGAAGGGTCCTCCGACTTGATTCTCCCCTTCGAAGCGCTTTGCCTCGGTGACTGCAAAATATTGAATGTCTAGGGAACTGAAATGTTATTCCAGTCTTTAAGAACAAAACTGTGGAATTTTAAAGATAATTCTAATAAAATAGAAGGGAAACATTTTTGGTCTTCTGATTATAGCATCTCAAAATGTTATGTACATATATGCTACTCTGCTTATCACAGAAACCACATACTATTGATATAAAAGAGGTTTGAGAAAGTTACTATTATGTTTTATGAAAGTATACTGGTAGCTTTTATTATAGACCCATTTTTTATATTATTACACCAGTTTTGGAAAAGGGTAATAAGGAAGACCTTGGGAACTACCAACCAGTCAGCCTCACCTCCATGCCCAGTAAGATCATGGAACAGATCCTCCTGTAAGAAATGTCGAAACATATGGAAGGCAGGGCAGTGATTAGAGATAGCCAACATGGCTTCACCAAGGGCAAATCGTGCCTGACTAACCCAGTAGCCTTCTATGATGGAATGACTGCATCAGTGGACAAGGAAAGAGCTACTGATGTCATCGATCTGGACCTCTGCAAGGCCTTTGATATGCTTCCCCCAAACATTCTTAACTTTAATTTGGAGAGAGATTGGTTTGACAGATGGACTGTTAGATGGATAAGGAATTGTCTAATGCCTGCATTCAAAGTCAGTGGCTCAATGTCAAAGGGGAAACCAGTAATGAGGGTTGTCCCTCAACGGTCTGTACTGGGACCAGTACTATTTAATATCTGCATCACAGACATAGACAGTGTGATTGAGTGCACCCTCAGCAAATTTGCAGATGACACCAAGATGAGTGGTGCAGTTGATTCACTGGAGGGAAGGGATGCCATCCAGAGAGAACTTGATAGGTTGAGGAGTGGGCCAATGTGAGCATCGTGAAGTTCAATAAGGCCAGGTGCAAGGTCCTGCACCTGGGTCAGGGCAATCCCTAGTATCAATACAAGCTAGGTGGAGAATAGCTTGAGAGCAGCCCTGAGGAGAAGGACTTGGGGGCACGAGAAGATGAGCATGAGCCGGCCGTGTGTGCTGGCAGCCCAGAAAGCCAACCGTATCCTGGGCTGTATCCAGAGAAGTGTGGCCAGCAGGTCGAGGAAGGAGATTCTCCCCCTCTACTCTGCTCTGGTGAGACCCCACCTGGAGTACTGTGTCCAGCTTTGGGGTCCCCAATGCAAGAAAGACATGGACCTGTTAGAGCAGGTCCAGAGGAGGGTCATGAAAATGGTCAGAAAGCCGTAACATCTCTTCTATAAAGAAGGGCTGAGAGAGTTGGGGTTGTTTAGCCTGGAGTAAAGAAGGCTCTGGGGAGACCTTATTGTGGCTTTTCAATTTATAAAGGGGGTTTGTATGAAAGACAGAGAGACTTTTTACCAGGGTCTCTAG
>NW_010242044.1:0-2756 GCF_000690775.1 Eurypyga helias | reverse complement strand
TTTAGATTGGACATCATGAAGAAATACTTTATGATGAGGGTGCTGAGACATTGGAATAGGTTGCCCAGAGAGTCAGGTTGGACGGGGCTTTGAGCAACCTCATCTAGTGGAAGGTGTCCCTGCCCATGGCAGGGGGGTTGGAATATAGATGATCTATATGAGTTGGAATAGTTCTATGTGATCTGTATGAGTTGGAATACTAGATGATCTTTAAAGGCTGATCATTCTACGATTTTGTTATTTGTGGTCAGTTAGAAACGTATGTTTTCTTTCTTATTACATGTTCACATGCAAGCAGAAATATTTTTCTTTGGAAATATATGTGCTTGAAAATTATAATTCTTGATGTATGAACCACTACAAATTAGACTGAGTGGCTGTCCAGTAGTACATCCTTCAGGCAAAGAAAAACTTGAACTGCAAATATACCTAGCTCCTGCTTGATTTGTAACTGCATTTATAATACTTTTTACTCTCTCCAAGTTGTTTTAAAAGGTAGCTATCAATTTGAACTTAATTATATAGTCCTTTTCCATCATATTTTTTTTTAAATGACTGAAGCTTTTCACTTAATTGTTCAAATTTAAATGCTATGATTATGCTTTATAGGCAGAAAGTCAAGTTGACTGTGTGATTAAAGATGAACATTATTATTTTACCTTTTTCAGCTTTAACTTTTTAGCTTCAGTAGCATTTCACTTTATTCTGTGAGGATCCCTTAAAATGGAATTAAGATTAATTAAAACTCAATAAACTAATTGCATGTAAAACAAACTCATTTTCATTGTTCCCCAGAACCAGATCTCTCATCTCATTTCTTCATAATAAAATATTACTGAGACTATTATAATTACAAAAAAAAGTAAGACTTCAGCAAGAACTAGTATTTGAACATGTGTTCGAGTTTCTGTTGGAAAATTAGAACCAACTTTGCAGTGGAGTGCCTCTTAACTGGAAGAATTTTAGCATTTCTATAATACTCCTAATGACAACACAGATTATGAATGCAGACTGACCTCCTTGATAAGGTTAAATCATCACAAAAGTTAAATTTGGCAAAAGATACTGTGGAACTCTTCTAAGATTTTAATGAAAAATGAAAGCCTGGAGCTGAAGGCATTGTACATCTTGTTTTTAATAGAGTTATGGTTACATCTTCAGCATTACTAATTTTATATACTGTTTTTATCATTCTTTAAGACTAATTATAAGACATTTTTGATATGATTGCTATTTGTGTCTTCTGGATCTCTGTCATGCATGGGCTGCTCTGTGATCTTTCATTGTTCCTGGAGACATTTCTCTTTGGTCACTGTCACTAATCTAAGGATGGATATTGTTTTCTGCAACTGATTTTTTTCTTTTTTTATATGTTGCTTTTAATCATGATATTGATGTGTATATGTTATTTCCATTTAGTTGAAATGTACTGTAACTGGTAACTAATCCAGAATTTTTTTTTAAATTAGCTATCGTGCATGAGAATTTTAATCAGGCAATCCTCTAAATATTTTAGGAATGAATATGCATATTGTAACATGCTAAAATAAAGATTATAATATACATTTATCACCAGTGTACTGTTGTAACATTCATATGTTTCTTCACTTGTACTGACAACTGTCAATTATTGGGTTTTGGGGTTTTTTTTGTTTGAGTAGAATAAAACTTGTGTAACACACTCGGTTGAAACTGTCAAATAGCTTACATGACAGTTTACCAGAGCAACTGATATTCACCAGAAGGAATCTTTCCATGAAAGCTGGATTAAGAAACTGAGTGAGGGTAAAAAGTATATTTAATTTATTATCTGCTTTAAAGAGTATCTCTTTTATTGCTGTGACCTTTGCATATAATCTTTCTTGTGTTGTACTTAAAAGGAATGTTAGAAGAATATTGTTGCTACCATGTGTCTTTAAAAACAATTGTAGTCAAAGATGTTAAGTGCAGAGGTAATGGAACGGAGTCCTGGGGTAATGTAATTATGTTTACTGTTCTGCAGAGGAAGAAAGCAACAGAAGTACAATACTGTTAGGTAACTGCTCTTTGAGACCTGATTTAGGATTTGAACAAGCAAGTTTTACTTTTGATGTTCAGTGTAGCAATGGCTAAAATAGTTCTTTTGGCTTAAGCAAACTAGTTTTAGAAACTACTGTTATGAAAGCAACCTTATACAAAATGTTGAGAGTGTTCCACCACTTTTCATTGTGATTTCTTTTTTCTTTTTCCAGTACAGTGTAATATAAGGTGCACTAAGCTTTACGTGTTAGAATTTAATATATCTTTATTAATATATAGTAATATATTGCTGCCTTAAAGTATACAGCTCTTGTCTGGAGTAGAATTTTGAGTAAGTACTTGTTTAATGTTATGTTTGTATCTGTACAGAAAGCATAGAAACAATGTTGGACCGAGCAAACCTATTTCTCAGCCACGAAGAAACATTGTAGGCTGCAGAATACAGCATGGCTGGAAAGAAGGGAGTGGACCTGTAACACAGTGGAAGGGCACAGTTCTTGATCAAGTTCCTGTAAATCCCTCTCTCTATCTTATAAAGTATGATGGATTTGACTTGATTGTGTGTATGGACTAGAACTACACAAAGATGAAAGAGTTTCAGCACTTGAAGTCCTTCCAGACAGAGTTGGTAAGAGGTTTTTTCCTATATGTGCATATGTTGTCAGAACATTTAAATTGTATTAAATTACTTTTCATCACATGGCAGATAATATATAGTGACCAGGGATGAGGACAAG
>NW_010242043.1:0-9637 GCF_000690775.1 Eurypyga helias | reverse complement strand
TTGTTACTTCAATGTGAACAAATAATGTGTCTACTTTCATGTCCTCCTAAGTGGGGGTGGGTGGGACTTTTTGACCAATTATATGTCAGCAATTGAAACTGATGTTATGAGGGGTTTTGTTGTGGTTTCTGTTGGTTTGTATTTTAAGGAATTACCTCTTTTCAGTAGCACTTTTGTTGGTAGGGGTTTCTCAGGTCTATGATGGAACTGCTGATTGGGATGATCAGACAGAAACAGGTAGAAGGAACCTCATGATAACCAATAGCTCTTTTGTTACTTCAATGTGAACAAATAACGTGTCTACTTTCATGTCCATGTACTTTCATGAACGTGACCCTCATTTAGGAAGGGTTGTAACTAGCTTCACAGTCCTGACCTGGATTAGACAGAGGCTTGGGTCTCATCCCAGTGGACTGTGTGTGCCAGCAGTCTCTTAGATCTTCTTGGACAGCCTGTTCTTACTGTCGCTTGTCAAGGGCCACTTTACCCCAAGAGAGAGCTCAGTTATCAGACAATGAGAAAACCTAGTTCAAAGTCTAACCCGGTGTGACAGGGTGCACTTGCAGTCATGCCTGTTTGTTTTCTCCAACCTCAGTGAACGGTCTAGCCATCAAAATACTCTGGAATGAGGGTCCCTATTGTTTTCTTTTCTCTTGACTGTGAATGTAAATAAATGATGTATTTTTGGAAATGCATTTAGGAACACTTCAATAAATCCTAAGTTACTTTTAGGTGTCATACTGGAAATAGGTAGACAGGTTTTTAATTGGATCACTAAAGAAAAGGAAAGAAAAATCACTGTAATATATGCTTAAAAATTATCATTAACTTCAATTTTCATAATACTAAGCAATTTGAAACAAGGGGTCAAGAGACACAGTAGGAACAATTCAATATTCAAGCTCTGTTATTTTTTAAGAAGATTGCCATGAAAATTTCAAGATAAAAAAAAAAAACAATGCTGCAAAAGCTCATGTACATGCATAATTTTCTTAAATAATCTTTCTTACCTGATTATAATTATTCACATGCATGAGAACTTGTAAGATGATGACTGTCAATACGTACAGTAAAATTAACTTTTAAACACATGCATATGTCAGGGAAGGACTGTTGCTAATCTATTTGTAACAGCTTAAATGATCATTATTCTTTCTGGTGTTGACAGCTTTTTCCTGCTTAACTGTTGAAAACATTTTAGTATTATATGGTGGCTTTTTTCCAGGTTTACAGTATATTGTTTTCTTGTTGCAAGAGGGAAAACTACATTAAATTACATTAAACTTCATATGTGGTACTTGACATTTATAGTGCATGTGGGATTGATTACTTTAACATACGAAAAAACTGCAGCCTTAAAATACACAGAATATGAGACAACATCATCATGTCCCAATACATTATTAACTTTGTACTCTTAAATGCTTCAGTTGGTCAGATTCAATATTCTTGATATCTGAAATTTTTACCATGAAAACATAAATTATGAAAATGCACAGGTGTTTCTGAATATCCATCAATGTTGTATGTAATACTCTGTTATTGTTTCGCCTGTGTCAGTCCCATTATGCAATTTTTCCTGAAACTCAGGCAAAACCATTGACAGTAAAGGTGTTATGAAAAATGGATACATTTTTAAGGTTTGGAATTTTGGTCTGCATTATAACAGTTTTGACAAATTCTGAACTGCTTTTCTTGTCCAAAATGATGTCTGAAAATAGCCAGATTATTTTTCTGGAAAGAAAAGAAAGCAGGTTTGCAGTTTTGTGTAATATTTTGCCTCTTAGAATTCCACAGATTTTGATGTTTTTTTCCAAAAGCATAAAAGAACAAAGTTGTATAGTTTACATCAAAAATGCTTTCTAAATTGTAAAATTAACATGAGAATCCTTTTCTCTTTTTTTTTTTTTCCCCCAATGTGAGGGCCTTTGCTTGCATTACTTTAAAAGCTCTCATTTCCTTTAATTAAAAAAATATATGGCAGTTCAACTCACAACTGTTGGGTCAAGCTCTGCCTAAAATTCTCTCACATTCTGAGGGCAAAATCTGACACAGACTTCCGCGGTGATTTTCACAAGGGACACTCCTTAGGTAGGGAAGTGAGCACCAGCCTCAGTGAAGCAGATTTCCCCCATCTGTTCCCTTACTATGTATGCATTTTGCTTGTGTGGTGTCCCCTCTCTGCCCCCCTTCGCACCCCATCTTCCCCCAACCACAAGTCCTGATAAAATTTCAGGTAACTTTTCACTTCATCCTAAGGACAACCTCTAGCAATAACCAATTTTGTTTGTTCTTTGAATTGAAAAGAATCAGATAAGAAAGTAGTTAACTAAAGTTTCACATTAATTCATCTTAGAAATGCAAATGAATGTTTTGGTTTAAAGAGTGGAAAGTCAAGGTGTTAAATATCTTGAGGTGAGATAACAGTGGAAGTCATAGATTCCATAACACACAGCACTGCCGAAGGCAGGGTAAGAAGGACACTTGCTCCAGGATGCCCTGCCAGTGGGTGCAGCATAGGAGACATCTTCAGGTCCTGTCAGATACGGGTCTTTCCCATCCTGCTATCCAGGAGGAGGAGTTGCACACCAACAGTGTATGGATGCCTGGTGGGCAGCAAGCGCTGGAAGAATCTGAGTAGAGAAAGGGCGCTAAAATAGCTCACGGCTGCCAATATACCATTCATCCTTGCTTAAGCAAGCTGTGAAAATGACTGGTGAGCTGCCTGAATAACATTGCTGTACAATTGATTGTGCTTTATTTGACATAAACTTTATAAAATCCTAATGTTTTGCTCTTGTACATGACTTTTCCTGCACTAATCTTAGAAACATCTCACAAAGATTAGTAAAGGGTATTGTCAATACACACCAAGTTTAAGGAAGTACAAGTTCTGTTTAAGGAGAGAGAGAAAGGTGAGGAAGCTGCTTTGTTCAGTTACCAGAAAGCTCCTCATCTCCAGATGACCATTAACACAGGAAGCAAAGGGTCACTTAGCCTTTTCCCGAGAATATTAGTTAACATTCAACCTATCTTGGAGCAAAGAAACACACCACACTATATAGTTAAATTAATTCTAAGTCACTGAAAAAATATGTTAGAAAAATGTTAATGGTGACTGCAAACAAAAGCCTCATCTGAATTATTTTTCTGGTTAATAATTGATGGTTGGTTACATAGAACTCTAAGTTTCAATGTGCATGATTAATTAAATATATATATTTCACATCTGACATTTTCATATTTAGTATGTTACTGTTAAAGTTTAATAAGCAATTAAAAGACACAATTTAGATCTTGACTAACTGTTTATTCTTTAAGAACTGATGACAATGTTTAAAGTTTTTTCATCTAATTTAATTTTATTGGACAGTTATTGGAGAACCACTTTGCCATACTTAATTTCATTGCATGGAGAAATTCTGGTTACAATGGTGTCATAAATACCTCGTTCATATTCAGCATTTCCAATTTTGCCTTTCTGCCAAAGTCCGTTTAACTGTAAAATAAAACCAGACTCATTGTACGTGACACTTTTACCCCAAGGTTACCATTGTTAGACAGTCTAAACACTGTTTTCCAGAAAACACCTTTAAAGCCTTTATAAAGTCTTATTTCCTGGTCATGAAAGCTTTTGGCCATAAAGTCTCATGATTTTCTGTGCAATTCTGAAGTGAATCACCTAACGATTAACACCACACCCCAGCTAGTGCAACGATCTAGGAGTAACTATTATGCAAAACTGAAAAAAAAAGTCACAAGTTTTGTGTTTTCTACTCTCTCTTCTCTTTTTGAATAATAATTGAAAAAAGCCATGTTCCTTCTGGGTCTCTATGAAGTATATCTTCTTGTTCTATTTTTATATGATCTTCAAAGAGCTGTCATCTCTACTACATATCACTGTCAGTTTTATACAAACACATCCATTTTGATAACTTCAACATGCCATAATCTTTTAGAGACAGATTCAGGAAAAGTAGCATGAACAGTATTATATGATATTGATTACATATAATCGACATACATTTAACCCTTTATGCCAGGGCATTATTCAAATAAGTCTGTGCCAGTTTTAGAAAAGCTTTGCCTTTTAAGATATTTTAGTTTAATTATTCATGACGGTATTGTAATACCACCAGTATAATGTTTAATTTCTTTTTTTAGTGGAAGTGTATCCTATCCAACAGGTGGCAACTTGGGTAAGTAGGTAAAATTCTGATTGATCAGATGTGTACTGGATTTTCTGAATTTGCAATTACATATTTTTAAAAATCCTGGAGCTAAAGAGGAAGTAAGAATTTGGGCAAATTCTCAAAAATAGCAAATAAGCCTTTTTGGAATGTAGTGCTGGGTGAATACTAGTATTACATGTTTGTGAATTATTTGTGATTCAGTATTTTTAATAGGATAGAAGTAGTTTATTGTAGATTCTAATTTGAGATTATTAGTACTGTGTACCACGACATACTGATAAAGTGTCTGGGTTTCTTTTTACTGAATCCATTAGACCCTAGAGACTCAATACCTATAAGTTCCCTGTTTTCTGTTGTTTTAAGGAAGACTTTATATTAATTTCATTTACTTGAAAATTAACGTATCTTCTGACTTAAGTCCAGGAATGGATCCTAGCAACTACTTCAAAAGAACAAGAATGAAAAAGCAAGAACAGTATGCTACTTCATATATCTCTTTTTCTGTGCACAAATTCTCCGAATGACTTAATTAATCTGACCAGCTCTTTTAATCCTACTTTGAGTCACTGATCTGGCCTAGCTAGCCTGCAGGATCATGCAAAATTGATATGTGGGCAATAGCTGTTTTATTACCAGCGAAGGTGAAAAATGAAGTAAACATTTAAAATATGAATGTCAGAAAAGCAAAATGAGATTTTCCCTCACCTTATATTTTCTTCTAATAAAGTCTCATTTTTACAACTTAGTGGTAATGCCTTATTCTATTTATAAAGTGCACTTTGGTTTCAGTTACAGAAGCCTATTTGGTTTGTAATGTTTCTTATCTGTGTAATTTGACCAGTTAGGTCCTGATAGTGTGAAATAAAAAGTTATGATTTTCTTGCTATTTCCTTCTCAAACTTTGTCTGTTCTTCTAGAAATCCTATACTCCTGACCTTTTAAAGAAGCTATTACTCTACTACTATCGCAATGAGCACATTATTCCTTCTTCTATATAGTGGTCTTATTGGGAGTAATACTAAATAATACTAAAATAATGCTAGAAGCTGAAACTGATAATGATCCTTTAAGAAAGCAAAAATTCCCTGCTAACCTCACTAAAGAAAATGGGATTTTTTTTTTTTTTTTTTTTAGAAAAGCTGGGTGATCATCTGTTAACTGTGGCACTGTCCCTGAGCAAAAGAAGAGCTGTTCTATTCTGTGTATTTAAACTCAAATGCACCATGAGGTACATTTCAAAGAGACTGTGGAAGTTGAATGCCAAGTTGTTACACAGACACTCCTAGACAGAGTATTTGTTAAAAGATGGTAACGTTGATTCTCATCTCTCAAACAGGATGATTGGTTGCAGAAGGAAGGTAGAAGGAAGGAGATGAAACCCCATGCCCGTCTATCTTCAAGGCCAGGCCGGATGAGGCTTTGAGCAACCTGGTCTAGTGGAAGGTGTCCCTACCCATGGCAGGGGGGTTGGAACTAGATGATCTTTAAGGTCCCTTCCAACCCAAACCATTCTATGGTTCTATGATTTTCTACTAGAAAGGTTTTATCAGAAAATTTTCAACAGATTCTAGTAAACCCCAGGTACCCAGATGTGGGTGAGACAATCCATGTATGATTCGGGACATTGTTCCAAGAATTTGGTGTCTGTCCCCTGCTGGGCTCCAACGTCATTAAAAAGGAAAGTAATTTTGAATAATAAAAAGAAAAAAGACTCAGGTGAGTTCAAGAGAGCTGTAGCCTTCATTGGTGTATGCTCTCACACCACAACACACAGAGGCTTATTAGGATGAGCAGTTGAAGAATAAAACATTAGCAAAGAGCAAAACCTTAGTGGCAGCATCTATCAAACTGTGCACACTAAGAATAGCAGTGTCTGTAACCATTAAAAAATAACTGTATGCCAGGACACTCCCGCAGAAGAAATGCTATGACAAGACCGCCAACCCTCATTGTGAGCACAAGAGCGTAGTCGCCAGTAGATCACCTCTGACAGGCAGCCAAGTGGCTCCTGTAGCATCCTACCTCAGGTAACGCAGCTGAATGTCACTGCCTTCCCTCCTAGTGACCACGCTGTGTGTAGAGATTCATCATCCTGTTACTGTCTCCAGGTCAGTGTTTAAGAGAAAGTGCATCCTTGCTGCCTGCAGGGCCTGGGTCTGGAGGAGAACCTTGGCCGCAGACCTGTGGCAGAGGCTGAGACAGGTGTACACAGCTCGGAGCTGGCTCCCCTTCCTCTGCCAGCACTGCTGGCAGCCACAGTGGATGCTCAGTGCTCCTCTGGAGTGCCTTTCACTGAGCACACTTAAAATGATGGCAAGGCTTTGTCACTGCCCATCAGCGTGGTGTTTTCACATCACGGTGTAAAGGCTTTGTGCTCTGTATGTCTGGGTGTCATTGTTACGCTACCTGGGTATAAGAAAGGGTAAGGTGTGCTGGGTCTGGATGAAGGGCACCACCAGTCCTGAGAGATCCTATCTGGTCCCCTGCATGGCCCATGGCCTGTCCCCCAACCCTGCCAATAGCCCAGGACCCCATTTCAGCCTCCCGGGCCCATCAGCCTCTTCCCCAGCAACACTCTCTCTGCTCTCATGAGTCCCCACTTGGAATACTGTGTCCAGCTGTGGAACCCTCAACATCAGAAGGATATAGACCAGTTGGAGCAAGTCCAGAGGAGGGCCATGAAGATGATCAGAGGGCTGGAGCACCTCTGCTATGGGGACAGGCTGAGAGAGTTGGGCTTGTTCAGCCTGGAGAAGAGAAGGCTCCGGGGGGACCTTATTGCAGCCTTCCAGTACCTGAAGGGGCTACAAGGAAGCGGGGGGGGACTTTTTACAAGGGCCTGTAGTGACAGGACAAGGGGTAATGGGTTTGAATTGAAAGCGGGTAGATTTAGATTAGATATCAGGAAGAAGTTCTTCATGGAGAGGGTGGTGAGGCACTGGAACAGGTTGCTTAGAGAAGCTGTGGATGCCCCATCCCTGGAAGTGTTCAAGGTCAGGCTGGATGAGGCTTTGAGCAACTTGGTCTAGTGGAAGGTGTCCCTGCCCATGGCAGGGGGGTTGGAACTAGAGGATCTTTAAGGTCCCTTCCAACCCAAACCATTCTATGATTCTATGATGATTTTATGACACCATAGCACGGCTGGTCTCAAGCTGCTCACAGAGCAGCCCTGCCCAGCCGTGGGCCTCAGTGAGCCAGGCTCACCTGTGGGCTCACATCCCAGCCTGGCCTTGACCCATATCCAGGCAGGTGCCCAATGCCTGGGCCTGGGACTGCCCTGGTGCCCTGTCACTGCACTTTTCTGATTTGTCCAGCTGTATGTATCATTCAGTGCTAGCAAAAGTACCTGTTTCTATAAACCTTGCTTTCCTTCATGAAACCTATCTGCAACAATTTTGCTGGTAAGGCATTCTCACGTAACAGTTCTTGAAAAAAAAAACAGGAAAAACTAAAGTAATAATTATTTCAATTATACATCTTCTTATTGTTCATTTCTGAATTATAGGAAAGGCAAACAAGCTCCAAGAATAATAAACTAACAAAACCCTCAAATTAAATGCTCTGGATCAGTTCTAGCAGGCATTTGAACACACACACACACACGAAAAAAAGATTAGTTTATTTTCTCCTGTAAGAAAAAAACATTTGAATTAACTAATATAAAAAAATCAGTTATTCATGCAGTCATCTGGACTATTTTGATACTACTTCTATTACCCAAAGAACAATTGTATTACCTTCTGTTTCCAGGACTGTGTTCTGGGTTGTTTAATCCTATTAATATTATGAGTGGGTTTTTGTGGATACTTCAACTTTGTAGTTCAGACACTGAACTGCTTAAGGATCAGCAAAAGCAGGATCATTTTGTCACATTCATTTTGCAATTGTAAGAAACAGAATTAGTAAATCAAATAATTGGAACAGATGCAAATTATGAGAAAACAGCAGACAATTATGTTCAATAAGGGTGGGAGTGAACATATCTTAAAGACAGCATTAGAATTCAAAATTATCTTGACAAACTGAAAAAGTAGTCTTAAAACAATGTGATATTTGACAAAATAAAATAGAAAAATAACTTGGACAATGTATTACACCAATACAGAATGGAAAACTGGCAAACTTACAATCTTATAAAGGAAATATTTAGTGATTATAGTAGCCAGTACAATGAATGTAAACCCAGTGTTATCATCGAGCTACAGGTCAACAGCCTGTAGCATACAGAGTCATAGCCTGCATGACATCTAACATGATCTTTCCTCCCTCTTTAAAACTGTCTCCTTATTTGGAGTCTTGGGCAAGTTTGGAGCTCTGCTCTTCATGTAAGATATGGAGGAGTTACTGGGTGGAAGAAAGAGAAGCCTGAGGCAAAACACGAAAACACTCTTCAGATCTATGAAAGACTGCTGAAGAGAGGAGATGAACGAGCTGTTCTCCCTCTGGAGTTAGAACTGCTTTAAAGTGCAATATAATTTAGATTAGGCTTAGCAAAAAATTACCTAAAATCTTACCTTCCTGGAAAGTGATACTATTATGGCAAGTTCCACCAGTTGTTGTATTAGAACCTGTTAAATATTTTCATCATTATGGAAGGCATGTCAATATTTTAATTTCTGAAACAAAACCCATTTGACTCCATGATCTGTTGTTTTGAGCCGATGTGTCATTTCACTCCGAAGCAGGCTGTGAGTACTCTGGTTACTCTATTTTTACTAACAATGTGCTATGGTAGACTGTGTAATATAATTATTCAAACTTCAGAATAAAAGCAGATTAAAATATCCCTTTAACACTCGCAGTTTGAAATGTTGATTTTCAGCTTCACATTTCAGATTTGTCATACTCCCAGTCTTTTCTAAGTCAGAATTATATTGTAATATATTTATGTTTGATTTCATACTTGCATATGTGTGGATTTAAGGTTCAGAGAAGTACCTAATCCACAAGCAACTTCTGATAACCATGTCTTTCTATTGCTATCTACATCAAGGACTAGCTTAAACTAACAAACAACCTAAGAGTGCTATGAACACATCTACATTTTGGAAGATCTAGAAAATATTGATGCAGTGGAAAATGAGGTATAAATGACAGTGGGAACTGCAAGAAAGGATGAGCTGCCTTCTGGAGATTTCTGAAGGTTTGTGAGAAGAAGAACCTTGCAATCTACCCTTGAAGACTGCCTCTCTCTGTTCACTGGAGCTGTTTCATGCTGTATCTAATCAAGCAGTGAGTCAGTGGCACGAGGTTAGTGGAATGCACCACTTGGATATTATTACTAAAATCATTCAGCCTCTTTGTTGGGGCATGAGTCATCATAATCACAGATTGTGGCATCTTACAAATTCCGCATTGCTTATTCTTCAAGTCCATCAGTTAAATTTCTGATATGATTGTGATTTTTTGTTAGAAGTCCATACTACACTATAATGACTCCAAAG
>NW_010242042.1:41481-44241 GCF_000690775.1 Eurypyga helias | reverse complement strand
GTTAGTTGCTGGCTTGGTTTAAACCACAACACCATGGTAGGACAGACAGACAGAGACCCAAGCGGAGGGAAGGAGAGAGAACAGCAGGCACAGTCGGCAGGTAACAACTCCATCACCGTGAGCTACAGGCATCGCTGCCCATAGGTCAGGACCATTCATTTGGCTTTGTTTTGGTTTTTATTTTTTTGAAGTATCTTAAAAAAACCTAACAGCACTGGGGAAAAAAACCCAAAACAGTTTTTGGGAATGATTTGCAATTATGTACTGTTTGGATGTTATGTGTGAATGGGTGACTCTGCAGAAGAGCCCGCAAATGGTTAGTGTTTACGATCTGGATAAGACATATGGGAGACTGGAATATAATGACTGACAGAGAGGAGGAGGGGGAAATATCAATATACTGATGTTTTGTGAGCACTGTAGAGGAAGTGAGCCTTTAAAGTGTGAAACCTCCAGTATGATAAGCAGTGCCTACAGAAATCAGCTTGTGGGATCTGTTTCTCTTGCTAAGCTGCCTTTGAAGGTTGGGGGGGTTGTTTTGCTTTCAGTTCCCCCTAGGGAAGTTTTCCCGCCTTTCTAGTCTTGCCCGCTGATCGGAGCTACAGCCCTGGATCTGTAGGCATCTGTACTCCCGTGGCAGGCTATGATAAAGCCCAGTGGTTTTTAGCACAATATAAATGATTGTACTTCCCTGTAGGTCTCAAGTTCAACAGCCACAGGAGACTGAGCCTGTCAGCAAATGAGCCCTCCATGGCTTCTGCTTTCTTAGTGAAGTGTTGGTTTCATGGATCCTGACAAGTGCATCTCAATAGAAAAATCATGTGTGCGAGCTGACTTTTTTCCACTTTTTTTTTTTTTTCCCATGGAAAACTTTTCTTTGCCTTCCTGTATTTACAGTCTGGCTTAGGGACCGAACACCCACCTGCCACCTCCCCTGCCGAGATCAGGGCCCTTCCTTCCAGGAACCACACGTACTTTCAGCAACCGGTTAGTGTTCAGGTGGCCTTGGACAGACTGAAGATCCTGAAAGGCTCCTCCATCATGGCCTGCTTCAGCCTTTCCCCCTGTCACCTTTCTGGAACAAGATGCGGGCAGCTGCTGATCTAGGATAAGGCCACCAAAGCTGGGGGGGGTTTACCAGGGATGGGTCTAGCTGTTCATTTAAGTGAATTGAAGGCCAAGTTGCTCAGGTTACCTATTTATGCCCATGATTTACTAGGTTTGGTTATTTTATTCCAGGGCTTTCAGATTTTTCTCCTGCATGTAATCCACACCTGTGTGCATGGATATGCACAAGATTTATTCAAGTTATTTCTATGCAGGTGGATCAGGAGTGAAGAAAGGATGTCCTTTATCTTCTGATACCTTTTATTTCTGACATCTTACATTCTTGCAGTGAACTACAACATTGCCTTATGCTGCAGTCTGGGTACCCAACTCTTTTAAACTCCAATTTCTCACTGCGGTGGAGTTATTTAATGCAGGGCTGGCACCTGGACCCTGTGACACTTGACTAATAATAATACTAATGTTGCTCAGTGCCCCAAGCAACATTAAACCTACCACCTCAACGGGGATGACCGTATCAGCTCCCCCAGCCTACAGCCATGTAAACACCTTTTCCTTGCAGAAAATGCCAGGAAAGCACGGGATCTGCTCTTTTCACGCTGCCGTGGAGCTTGCATGCCACCAGCATTGCGGCATGTCCCAAGCCCGGCTGCCGCTCCTGCTCTCAGCTCGTGGTCAGACATACATACACATGGCCTTCAAACTTGACTCAGCCAACAGGGATGTAAGGAGGACAAATCCCAGACATATGGAATTCCCCCTCTTTTCTATTCCCTCATCTTTCCTGTAGCAGCCTGTGTTTGACTGCTAGCTGGTTCGCATCAGCTAATCCGCCCTCACAGTGTGCCCTGAGTATCTCCAGCTGGTCCTCACCTAATGCAGAAGGAAGTCGTGGAGCTTGGACCTCTTCAGAGAGACACCTGGGCTCGCCCGCGAGTGGAGGGTGGCGGTGAGTGACAAGCTCAGCCGCTGTCACAGGCAAGCAGGCTGTCTCCAGCCCAGCACACAGCACCGTGTCAGTGATGGGGACTCCTACCAGGGAGCCCCAAACCAGGCTTGAGTTATTCCCCAAACCTCCCAGAGCCTGCAGGAAAGAAGCAGGGTCTTGTGTTCACCGAGCCAGAGCCAGCTACCTCCAGGTGTGGGCAGTGATGCTGAGAGTGCTGGATAAGCACAGCTAAGAGCAGTCAAAGGACCTCAGCTCCATCAGGAACCTCTACGTGAACAGCCGGGACAACAGGAACTTGAAACTACGTCTCCAGACAAGAAACTACAGACCTTGAGAGACTGACTGGGAAATGGGACAAAAGGTAGCAATTGGGTGTGTTTATCATTGTAAAGATCTGCCTCACCCTCTGACTTCACCCTTCCTGTTTCAGATGGGTCACTCTGACCTAATTTTCAGACAATATTTTTGGATTTCATGGAGCTACAATCAAGTCTGGATAAGTGAGATCACTGAGGGTAGGTTTGCAAATTCAGGCAGGCTTGGATTCAGGTCTGGGGAACAAATGTGACGGAAAAAGTCCTCTACTGTATTTCTTTCCCCTGGTCCTGGACTATAGGGTTTTCTTTACAGACCCTCCCGTTACAGAGGTGTCTGGTGGCAGGTTGCAGCGGTGTGACTGAAAGGGCCAGTACGGCAGTGCGTGGGGCTACCTGAAGAAATCTGACCTGGGGTTTCCCGGTTAA
>NW_010242042.1:19835-41446 GCF_000690775.1 Eurypyga helias | reverse complement strand
CAGGAATAAAGGTTAACTCAGCTGTGCAAACTAATTTATATTCCACCGCACGTGGCCATAAACTGTACTTTTTGTTCCTGACAAATATGAATATGGTATTTGCTCTGAAAATCCACCATTTCTCATGCAAAATCTTTCCCCTTGCCATTTGTCTCTGAGATGTAGAGTTTTGCTTGGCAGATGGACAATGCAGGAGGGTGGCCAGGCTGCGTGTGTGAGTGGCCGGCATATGGGGTATCCTCTTTTCCTCTGAACTTGTGTGCAAGTTTTAATAGGTTGGTGAAATGCAAATGGGGAAAAGAAGACTGTTCTTCCAAACTGTTGAGCACAAAGGGAAGGTATCCTACAGTGTGAGGATGGACAGGACAGTGATGGATACAGCCCATGACAGAAAAGTTGTTTCAAGTCGATTTTCAGCTTAGAGACTGGATTTAAATAAGGAAGCTGTTAGGACTCAGAGCTGTTATTCAAAGGCGTAACATATTTTTTCAGCTGCCCTCCCTGTATTGCTGTGTCTTTGCTCTGGATGTAGGGGCCTGCTGTACAGACTTTCCTAACTGGAAGGAAGCACCTAGCTTCACTGGAGTGATGGATGTTAGCAAAGAGCATCCATCATGCCCAGCATGTCACAGGACTCATTGTACAATTTCTGGTAGCCTTAAGGGTGGCGTACCAGACGCATCTCTCAGTTACTCAGCCAGCTTTGCCACTGTCTCATTCTGCAAGTCACTGCATGAAGAATTTTTCAAGGATTTGAAAATTTAATTTTTAAAAGCTTCCCACTCAATCAGGCGCTGGCACCCTCTTTTTCTGGAATTATCATCTCTATCCTGCAAAAACTACTAAATGACCTACATAATGTCAGTCAGACAAACTGTTCTAAGAAATTTCTGCTTGGGAAATAATGCAAAAACTCTCCACATAAATATTTTATGTTGCAGTGTCAGAAAATACATATATATACGTGTGTATATATATATATACACATACACACATTTGCAAATAAGCTTCCCTGCTCTGTGAGCTGAGAAAATAATGAAGAAAATTATTAGATAATATTATGCTGCTGGCCACAAAGCTGTTTCGAGGTTATTATCCAGCCTATTGCCCTCAGCACAAAAGAGCTGACTTTACATTTTGCCTGGTCCCAAACCCGTCATGTTAAACACGGGACTAAACCACAGGCACAGAACTGAGGAGCACGGGGGAAATGGAAAAGCTATTCAAGAAGCTGGCAGTTGACAACGGGATCTTGAAAAATTATTTCCTTGGAATCAATGGAATTTCTTCTTCCCCTGCTCCAGACAGGGCTCTGCTAGGAGACAAGTGTGGGCCACTGTGGTTGAACCAATTGTTGAAATCCCAGCCAGCTCCCGAGTGAGAGAAGAGCTAATCAGAAGCTGCCTTCAGCAATCTCTGCTTTCCTGAGCACCGCTGTCTCCTCACCCCGGCAACGTGCTACCCATCACCAAATCAACAGGCAGCTTATTCTTGCTCAGGCCTTGAGCAGGTGCCTCTTTGACTTTGATTTGAAGATGGGCATTGTATTGCTTGGGCAAAGAGATGCCAGTTCTCAGGAAAGCAGAGCTTGCTAATGGCAGTTTCTGATAAGTTTTCAGCTCGTTCAAGAGCTGGCTGGGATTTCAACCAAAATCAACAACATTTCAACAAAAGCACCGCTGAAGACCTCAATTCTGCCTTAGTGTTTGGTACAGTTGCACACCCCAAACATCAGCGTCAGCCCCAAGGCAGCCAGGGTTCAAAGGCTGAGGCAGAATTCAGGTTTTTAAGTATGGGCTTTCACTCTGGCTTGCAGTTTCTGACAAACCTATCCCCACGTCCTCATCTTTAGTCAAGCAGAGAACACTTCAAGGCAGAGGGACAACAATCTGTGTCCCCTCTCTGTGCCACTGCTTGCAAGACTGACCTGGATTAAAAGGGACCGGTGTTCTCCCGGTCGGCCGCCCACCATGGCTCGCTGCGCAAGCATCCCTGCCGTGGCAGAGCAGATCGCCGCGAAGCCACTCTGTCTCTTCCAGCTGCACAAAGAGTCGAGCTCAAGCTTTGCCTGACATATGGCTCTGTGCTAATCCCGTGGAAGCGGCAGAGATGCGGAGGCTGGACACATGGTTTTAGCAGTCTAAACTTAAGCCCAGCTAGGACTTACGCTGAAGTTCTGGCCCTGAAATAGCAGCCAAGACGAGGATACCTGTAGCTGGCACACTTGGGGACCTCGTGCCGCAGAGGTGGTCCCTGCTGCAGCCCTCCAGCAGTCCTTCTTACTCACATGTGCTGCAAACTCTTCTCCGATGATTAGATAAGAGGAATTGCCCATTTACTTTCATTTCAGTTGTGCGTGACTAGATCAAAGGAAGTACGCTCTCTTTGCTTCAGTTACGCATTTTGGTCTAATGTAGTCCAGATGGCTATTTCATCTCAGCCTTTATATTTATTCATGGCCTTTCTATTTAACTTTCCAAAAACAAATACTCACTCATAGGCGTATATTAATTCAGGGACAAGAACTGCCTCAATCAATATGTTGAGGTTAAGTTTCTATACCACAATAGGTCCTATGTACATACTTTCTATTTTTATTACCCCACTGCTAGCCTCAAATATATGAGCAATTTCCTTAAAGAGTTTACTTTGGCTTTTCCCTAAATTTAAACAAATTACAGCTCTCTCAATTATTAGATTTACAATATGCAAATATTCTTTCATTGACCTTTCAGTTCAACCCTTCTGCAAACTTCATCTGAATATTAGTAAATTTGCAAAAATACCAAGAAGCCCAAAATCTTGACAACCTGATGTTGTGCCGCCTCTGACCGTGGCTTGGGTGTCCAGCAGAGGATAAAGTTTGTTGTTGAATTTAAGTGCAATCCTGCAACCAACATGTGAAAGCAAAGAATGGAAAAGTTCCAGAGACCAATGAGACAAGACACCGAGACTCTTCATTTTACGTCTGCATCGTCTTTCAAACTGGCGCTGAATTCTGGGTGCTGTGGATCAACTGAGACGCTGCTGGCAGAGAGCCAAAGGCAGCACCCGGCAGGAGGTGTCCGAGGAGGGGCAGTGCCTGGCTCTGCGCTCTGCAGCGATACAGGCGCGCGTGGCGGAGGGGACGCGGGATGTCACTGTTTAATCTGTCTGGCATTTGATTTGGGCTTTTGGTCCTTGTTAGGATAACGAGATTGCAATTCCTCTCGGTACACTTAGAATAAGAGCATCTGAAACTCAGCTGCAGCCAGGCAACAGACTTTCATTTCGGGTAATCTGATTTTAGCTTCGGTGATTAGCTGCTCCATTGTCAATGGCCAAATCTAATTGTCACCGTAGTTTCTCGTCTGGAGCCAATATGTGCTAACGTCTTACAAGCCGGGTTTTGCTTCGCACCTTCTCTTCCAAGTCATGTCACCCGAGGCATTCGCAAATAGAGAGGGGGTGATTGCAGACCTAAGCGTGAGGAAGCTGATAGCAGTCACTGGTCAGTTTTTCTGTTGCATAAACTGGACAGAGTGAGCCACCTTTCAACATTCTGGGCATTAAGAGTGGTCTGAAAATCTTATATATATAAAAATAAATATCTATCTAGCATTCCTAATATAAACACGCTTTTCCTGACATATGTTAGATGAAGTTTTCCAGAACCAGATTCTCTGCAGCATTTTACACCCATATTTTTATGTGTGTGAGTGACTGCTCCAGAAATCAGTGTGAAACTGGGACTAGATAGGACTCCAAGTTTCATTGGAGATTATTTTTTGTTCATAAAACAGTTTCCTCCAGAATTTGATTAAAAAAAAAAAAATGGGATGGGGAAACAATTTATGACAGTTTTTCCCTCCCCAGCCAACCCTGTTAAATCAAAAAGCCAGTTAGAAATGTAGAATTAATTTAAATACAAATCCTTAGCCTGGGAGGAAAAGGAGAGAGCAATGATAGTATCAGGACAAGTTTCTTCTCATGCCACTCCCCTTTTGGTTAAACTTCTGCACCAGATGAAGCTTTAGATCTGTAGCCCAGCTTTCAGGTCCACTGGCTGCTCCAGGAGAAACTATTCCAGTCTTTTCCTTGGCTAAAAGCAGAAATAAAATTCTGTGATGGCTTGGAAGGGCAGATGAAAGACAGCCCACTCTGCTGTGTGTGGTGGGATAGCATTGCTGACACCGCATGTCTATAAATCAGCATCTGTACGGCACCGTTCAGCAGCCTTTGGACTCTTTACCCATGGAGCTTCCTTTGGGAAAGCCTCAAAAACCAGTTAAAAGTCACCCCTGGTCCGTGTCTCAAAGAAACCCCAAAAAAACCACATGCGAGGAAACAAGCGCTTTCCATAGAAATGACCTCAGACTAATGGGAAACGCGGGAACAGTACACAATCACCCTCAATACAGCGACATTAGAGTTTGCCTCCACAAATTAAAGTCCATCCATCTGTCAATATTTCCTCAATTTCTAGGCCACCGTCCTTAGCTCTGAGCCACGCCAGCCGCCGTGGGCGAGCACACGTTGTCTGCGGCTGCCGGGATGGATGGAGGCAGGAGCTGCTGGGCTGGGCACCATCCCCACCATCCCGATGAAGTTTCTAGGTGGCTACACTGCTCCTACCCGTCTGCTAACAAACCTGAATGAGGCATCTGGTTGGTTTATAGCAGCGTGGATAAGGCTGGGGCTGGCCTCAAGTGCTTGGAAGTATTTCCAATGCTCCGCTCGCTCCCAGCTGTTCCCCGTCAGCACTGCCTGCCACGGGCGAGGGAGCAACAGTCTTGGTGGCAGCCTGGGTAGAGGTGGTGTGGGAACAAAAGGGAAAAGAGGAGAGCATATGGGATTTTGAGGGTTTATAAGACAGTCTTCCCAAAGGAAGGACGGGGAGCTTGTTTCAATCCCAAACCCCCGTTGGCAAAGGACTTGGCAAAGAGCCGTGGCTAGAAATGCAAACTGTAGCTTGACTGCGCATACACTAGGAAGTACAGATACTTTCAGTTGCTGTGGCTATAAGAAGAACTGTCAATTAGTCAATTTTCTGGGTAAACATTAAGTACACATGTTAGGATAAAAATCCGACCACAGATTTGGTGGTTAGAATTTCTGTCCCTTAAATAACATCTTTGTGAACATGGTTTCCAGATCCCTGCCCAGACCTACCCACACCAAACCAACCGGTACTTTGGAGGGCGTAGGCTCACGCGGGGCCAGCGGCGCAGGAAGACAGCACAGCGTTTTGGGTTACTCTCACCAGTCCTTCTGTTAACAACTGAAACTTTCTGCAAGAACTTGGATTACAACTGATGCATCCTATACACACACCTGTAATGATTGTGTAGTAATTTAATAACCGTTGAAGGTGCTGAAAAGAGGTGTCAGGTTTTCGTACCGTTGGCTGTTATGCATATTATCTTGGGTTCACTCTCCTTTATTGCTGTGATATTCTTTCCTCTGTTTTAACTGGGCCCCACAGTCCATCTTTAGCCGGACCACTGACAAGTGATTTAATCGGTGCTATAGGGATGAACACTGAGAGGGTCTGATGGCATAGCGTGAGCTGCCTGGAGCCTGCAACCGGTTGTAACGTACCCCGCTCAATTTTCCTTTTTGTATTTATTGTCATAGTGTTGAGTGATGATGCTCTTATTCATAAGTGGATTGGTTTTGGACAGCACCGGGATGCTACACAGTCTTCAGAGTTTGTTATTGTTTTTAATAAACGTCACTGTAGTGCCAGACAGGAATTTAACTCATGGTTGGAAATTAAGAGGTTATTAGTCCTACACCCAGCTTGGCTGGACAGGCTGAGTTGATTCTTCTTTTGAGTATCTCTATGTGGAATAAGACAACGCAAGCACACTACTAGGGAGTTGGAAGCAAGGCAGGTCATGAGGAGCCACATGTAGGGTGCTGGGGAATGGACTCTGCCGGGACAGCTTGCACCCAGGGTCAGGTGTGACTCCTTCTGGCAAGGTGTTGGCTGGAGACAGCGCTGTATGGGGGTGGCACTGAGTCAGTGGTGTTACCAGTTCTTCTGGCATGAGTATCTAGAAAGCATTAATTTTAGCAACAGAAAGTGACTTTGTATTAAGGGGAAGTACAAGGAGAGCCATGAGTAAAAGGCACATGACTACAAAGGAGGGTGATTACTTCCGAATTATGAAGTAAATGAAAGTGCCTTGTGTATTGTCTTTCTTTGGTGACACTTTTAGAGAGCAGTTGTACAGCAGCACTTGAGTTTCCTCTCTGGAAATACACTGTAGACCACAGGAAATTGCTAAGTCTAAATAAACGGGCTTATTAACTAAATAGGAAAGCTACCAAGGCCGGATTCCTTGTGTTCACATTTCCCATTACATTCTGGTAACTGTTTGAAACCCAGGCAAAAAAATCCTGAAACTCCAAGTAGCTGGAGTCACGTGGACTGTCCCCGACTTCGGCACAGCTGCACGGGGACGTGAAGAGGGACCGAAGCGTTGAGTCATGCAGCCTTAGTAATAGATATCTTGCTCAACTTTCACAGCGTGGGATCTCAGATGGCTCTGACTACCCAAAATTTTGGATTGCAGCTCTCTCATTTTCTCACTTCCCTTACCTTGTAATGGAGGCTAACTTCACACTGCGGAGCTAATTGCTGCTGGCAAGTTGGAATACGGTACTTGTCCTGTGCCAGAAATTGCTGCAGCCGAGCATGCCCGCACCCGAGATCCCACCGAAACGACTTGACTCACCTTGGAAACACGGCAGGTAATGGCAGGATTATATTAATACTGCCATGAGGGGGAAGAACGAATCCCAGGGAGTCAGGCACAAGAGACTGGTAATAGCAACTGCTGCTCACAAGACATATTGGAAAAATATCATGCTGAAAAAATGTTGTTTTAATGCCATTTGATTCATTGGTTTCCTCCTTGGAAATGTTAAAGAAGTGGAGAAAAATGCCCTAGAAATAGAACAGAACTGGGCAATACTCATGCTCAGGAATAAGAAGGAACCTTTTGCTGCTGTAGTGCGGGCAATGATTGACTAAATGCCATCATCAAAGGTTAATGTCTGAAAACGGTACCAGCCAGCATTTCTGTAGCTCTCCACAACACCCCAGGAGCTGGCTGTTTGATGTTGCCAGCGGTCCTCTGGAAGCACAGCTGGTACTGTATGAAAGGAAAAACACAGAGCTTATAGCTTCCTAGGAACTTGGTGCTCTCAGGTCACTGAGAAGTGGTCCAAAAACTTACTGAAGTTCTTTACTAAATGGGTCAAGCTCCATCTTAAAACTTGGAGGCTTCTTTTGTCCTCACTGCTCTGACTAGGAATCTGACCCACAGCCTCCATGTCCTTGGATGGCTAAAAAGGGACCTGCAGACAGCAGTTGCCTGGGCCATGCTTTGGTAGGTTGGAGGAGGCAGCTTCATGCCTTTGTGTCTAGTAAGAGGACACTGAGGCAACCAGAAAGCCAGAGGTGTGGGAATGCCCTTCAGGAAGCTCTTGAGGTGTCATTCCCCTCATTCCTCAAGTCAAAGAGCTGCCCAGCTGTGCTACATCTGCCCTGACCATGCTCCTGGGTTTCAGTCCTCGCAAACTGCAGGAGGGGGGCATGCTGCCAGCTCCTGCCTTCCTGTGGGTCAGGATGCGCCTGGCACGTGCACTGAGGCCTGGGAACTGGTCCTCCTGATTTGTCAGTACTAGTTAGACATGGCCTTCTGCTCCTTCCTTGCACTTTTCCCAGCCTTAGTTCATCCTTTTCGACTGGTAGCCATCCTTTTCGACTGGTAGCCAGAACTGGATGCATACATCTGGGTTATGTCTTACCAGTGACTTGAAAAATAGTATCAGCAATTGCCATTTCTACTGGAAATGAGACTGACTTACTGCATGGTCTGTCATACTGCATTGGTGATTCATGGCCTGACAATAACTGGGGCACCTACATCTTTCCCGTCCTCTATTCCTTTTAATTCCTGGTTTATTGTAAGAATCCTCATTTCTTATCCCTGAAATCTGGGATTGCCGCTTTTTATTCCACTTCTTTAAGTCCCATCTGTTACCTGTGCCTTCAGAAGAGTCACCTCGTTCTCCTTATCCAATATCCCGTTCCAACCTGGCAATATTCTGCAGCTCTATGTCACCACCAGACTTTTTAAAGCAAATTCTGTGTTTTGTGTCAAGACCATTTATGAAGATATTAAGAAAAGAATCTGTTCTCAGTTTAATGTCTTAATCCACCATTCATACTTTTTCACCACCTATTCCTTTTTCTTTCTCATTGAGATTCCCTCTTCCCCATTTCAACAAATAATTCCCCTTGTGTCTTCCTATCCGTTGGTTCACTGAAGTCCAGACAGATGAGACCTGTGATCCATAGAATTTCTATCATCCATACGATCAGCTCCTTATTAAAGAAAAACCTCTACTTCTACCATTTAACCCATTTTCCAGTTATCTCCATGCTTGTAAATATCTTTTCCCCACAAAAATGAATTTTAAATTGTGCAGTGCCATCTAGAACTTGACTTTGTGGGGGTTAGGGAAATAGTCTGGGGGTTACCTTGTTTGCTTTGTGCACTGATCCCTTTTTAAATACAGGACTTCCATTTTCTTAATTCTCAAGCCTTCCATTGCTGTTCCTGATGTGGGGATTTACTACAACCCATCACTATCAAATCTTCACTTTCTCAGTGTGGGTCTTTGAGGAAAACTTGAGCAGACTGAGCCAGACGAGTATTGCTTCTCCCCGACACATCACAGTGTGTGATGATAAAATGGGTGGCTAAATGATGCAAAAGGTGGATTGACTGAACATCTTGGAGCGGTGTCTATACCCTGCAGGGAAAGGATAGGGCATGGAGAGGGTGGGAAAGGGGATGGCTATGTCAGGATGGTAGGGGGCCAGCCGAGAGGCTGCCCTGGGTCACCTTCAAGCATCCATCGCCTCTGCTTGTTGTCCTGGGCTGAGCTGTGCCAGAGGCTGATGCGCCCAGCTCTGCACCGTCGCACGCAGCACATGGCCGTGGAGGGCAGGGATGAGCTCTCGGTCGCTAAACAAGAGCAAGTCTGTGGCTCTGCTAGGAGGAAATGAGTTCAGGCCTTAAAGACAACAGTGGCAGGTCACTGTTCCTTCAAGGAAAGGAGCTTTGACGTGCAGCTATCTCTCTGTCCAATTAAGAAGTGAGGCTAATGAGGGCTGTCCTGCCGAAAGGCTGCTGGCCATTGCATGAGCCGCTGCACAGCCCAAAACCACAGCTCTGGGGGTGGACCCGATGGGGCTGGGCTGACGTTCACCTAAACTCCCTGCAAACTCCTCCGGGGTCAGCCTCTCCAGCAACTTTTTTAAGAGGTGGTTCTTGACACTGATTTCAAAGTGGGTTTGAATCACTTGCAATTTTGTATTACAGCCACATTATGCTTGAAGGCAGAAGTGTCCACGAGGCTTTTGCAAATGCTATTTTTGCTTCTGCAAACAAAGGAGCCCTTGATACCAAATGACTGACTGTATCCCCCAAGTATGCTGGCCTGTCTAAATATGGAGATATTAGTAAGCATTTATTTTCATTGTCCGAAAAAGGAGGAATTACTGTTTCAATTTTTTTTCCTTAAATTTTAATGGGGACAAGGAAAAAAAAAGCCTTTTGGACAAGGACACTTATTTATTTTCCCAAGAAAAATTACTTCTCTGTGTGCAATACTGGCCTTGCTTCTGCCACAAAAATATTCTTTCAGGATATTTTGATTATGTCCCTTGGGGGGACATCGTTGTCAGCTGTTTTCCAGATGTTTTATTCTTTCTCACTAGCCACGAGGTCTGATTCAGAGCCCAAGAACGTCATTCCATCCGGCACAGCTCTTCTCAGTTCCCAGGAAGTGTTTGGTTTTTTGCCGCTTACAGACATGAATTTAATTAAAAGGTAAACTGGACTAGATCTATTGACAGTGCAGTTACACATACGACACGCCATTGGCAGTCTGGAGCTACCAGCATTGCCACTTAGAGATCTATCTATGTTCAGGAGTTTCTCTCGTGTTTTATGCATCAGGTTGAACGCTATAACTCTGCCCTGGGGAATGCAGGGTGCCTTGCCATCCTGAATACTTGCTATCATCAGAAAATGTTCTCACCTTGCTGCCCACCTCATCGTCTATGTCATCTACGAGTCTAACAGCAGGTCCCAGCATGAACTGCAAAAGTCTCTGGGTGACCTTCCTCAATTGCAAGCATTTATGTGTTGTTTCCTCTCTCTTAACCAAGTCTGCAATTTCCTTAGGGATCTGTTGAGGAGTTTTATCAGAAGCCTTTGGTCAAGGAGCCCTGGCAAGGCGGTCTGATTCTCTGCATCTGCCAAGAGTCAGCGTGCAGCGGTTCCACTGTCAGATCCATGATGTAGGGAAGTGCCTGTATCCCAAACACCAGATTTTGGCTTTTAGACTGAAGTTCTCCACCAAAAAGACTGTTTTCCCCATTGCCCCACTCTCTGTGCAGTCATTTATTCCTGCACGTAATAGAGGTAGGCTGTTCCAAAACCGTACCCTCCGCTTCCATTTTCTATTGTATAATAATAACGACTCGTCGTATATTCCTCCTCTTAAAAGTAAATTGGCTGGGCATGTCTCAGGGAGTTAACGCAGGGCCTTGTTCGGTGGGGTCCAAGCTGTGAATGAGGCCTCTGGGATCCCCCCGAAAGCCTAACGTGCAGATGACAGCCCTTCTGTGCGGCTCAGATCGCGTCTGCTGCACACATTGCCATCCTGACATTTTCCTTGCTCCGTCGGGGGATGTAGTCCCCAACTAGCAAAACAAAATGTAGGAGAAGTTTTGAAAACCTAAGCTCCAACTATTTCTAGAAAAGCAGGTTGGTGATTTTTTTGAAAAGTAGATTTTTTCCCATTACTTTCTGTAAAAACTGAAATATTTTCTTTTCATTGTTCTTACGTTATTCCTCCAGGAATCTGTGTTTTGAGGCATGCTGAGTTCAATGAATTTCTGTTGTTTTCATTCATAAAGGGCCAAGTCCTACAAACGCCTGAGCAAGACAGAGCTTTACTAGGAGCGGACATGCACAGCTTTGTACACACCATCATTCAGTTCACTTCCTACAGATATATCAGCCAATGTCTTTTTTCTTTCAGAAGGGAGGGAAAAAAAAAGGTCCTGTTTATGTGGACACTGAAAATAAATATTTTTTAAATGGATGCCAAATGTTAGGCTAACAACCTTGAGAGCTTGGTCGTGCCTCCTACCACTGCAGATGAAGGGAAAACTTTTTAAGAAGTTTCTCCATGTTTTACTCTGGATTTTCCCAGTTATCAGACTCGTGGGGTTTGCAGTTTTGGGAAGAAGGATGTTGTGTGGCCCCTTGGCTTCGCAGATCCCAAGAGCACATGAGGTCTCCCTCTGGCAGACTGAAGACAAGTCCTACCACCCCCTTCCCAGTCCCCCATCCCCTCCACTGGGCAGAGCTTGGCAGAGCGATCACAAGTCAGGCTGAGGTGACCTGTGATGCCACCAGCATCCTGGGATGAGCCAAGAGACCCTGGCACTGACTGTAAGTACCCATGTGTCTGGGCTGGGGCACATGATCCTGCTGGGCTGGTCTCAGCTGATGTGGTTCCCCTGCCATATGTAGATACATGCAAATGCTTTCCCAAGGCTCATTACCAGCCTGTTCTGAGCACACACATTGCCAAAGTTTCATCCTCCCTGGCCACTTCATTCTTTCTTTCTCTTCAAATACATGTTGCCAGCCAGCTGGCATAGTGGGTCTTAGTTGTGTGTCCATACCTCAGCATTTTGCAACTGCACCGGGGTTGTGGCACCATCGATTCTTGCCTTCCCCATGACAGAACCAGAAAGAGAAAGAGCCCAAACATCAAAGTTTTCAGAAATATATGGTAGAATAGTTATTTTTCTGCCATTTATTTTTGTTTCCAGTCTCCCACTGCTGTGGGAGGAGAAGCCTGCAGAAGTGGACGGCCGAGTAGCTGGATTATTTGAGCCTGTGAGTAGTTGCCATTACTGCTGACCCACCTCCAGGGCCTGCAGTCTCAGTCCCACAGAGTGAGAAAGGCAAGTTTTCTTGACGTGGGAATGCCTGAAATTGGTTGGGCACCTGCTGACATACTTCCACAAGTCTCGGTTTGGGGGAGAAAGAACCACAAACCACAGGAAGAAAACATATACATTGGAAAGTAAGAATTGCTGTAGTTTTGGTGTGGAGTTTTGTGTTTGGTTTTTTGGTTTTGGTTTTTTTTTTTTTTTTTTACTTTTGCAAAGGAAGTGGATGCAGGTAAGCGAAGAAATGAAGTTTCTAATTTCTTGACATCTGATTATTCAAGTGCATAAGGAGTACAGCAAAAAGTAACCTGCAGCTTGGCAGAGGACAATACCATTATCCCATAGGAAGTACAGACCGTTTATTTCAGTGCTATCTATCTCTGATTTATAACTCCCATGTAAATTTTATGCAGACTTCACAGAGCAGGACTGTGGCAGGTTCAAGGATTAAGGTCTTTACTGTACAGTTACATTAAAACAAACCTCATATTAGCCAAGGGGCAGCCTCCAGTTTGTTCTCATAAAGAGGAAGTGCAGTCAACTTCTTTGTGGAGATTTCACTTATGATCTTCCTCATTTTATTTCCCCTTCATCTTGAAATAGACCTTTTAGGCTGAAAGTTGATGGTTCCACTTTGTACATGGCAAGCATAACAGAACAGTGTGAGATGGAATGTAGGAGCTAGTCCAGAATGACGTAAGGAAGAAAACAGCTTCAGCTTCAAATGCTGAACCAGTCAGGATGTGAAAATAATTTCTCTCCTCCAAGCTGAAACAAAAATGTAACTGAAAATACAATTTCTGGGTGGCATGAGCAATAGTTCCAGGATCAGTTGTAAAAAAAAAAGGAAATTGGTTAAATATATGAAGTTTGTGTTAGGAGCTGTTGGAGGGCAGACAAGAAGAAATTATTTACTAATCGTGCCAGAGGTTCTCCTCATTTATTCTAGTCACATACATACACACTGATTCTTTTACTGTGAGGAGCTATTTAGCCCAAAGAGGACCACATTTCAATGTGCATGCATTGTAAAACCACTATAGGAAGAGTGTTTAGTGAACAGTTAATGACTTCCTTTAAAGGATAATGCAGTTAACAGTTGAGAGGATGTACAGCTAAATATGGCTCTTATAAAACTTAGCAGATTCCATTAAAAAACAGACGTGCAGGAAGTGTCTAGTTCCTATTAGAACTGATTGTACACAGTTGCATGGGAAGAAATAAATTTAGTGTACAGAATTTTACATCACATCCTTTGAAAGCACTGAAATTCTCTGGGGTCCACAAATCTCTGCATCTGGTCCACATACACATACATACACACACAAACAATTAACTGGCGTGCGATTACTTTAAAGGAAAATGTGTATCTAAAACTCAGAGCCTACACATCCTGAAGCACATGGCAATGTCCTGCTGAGTGCAGCAGTCCTGGGTTTGGTTGCACCCAAATCTGTAAGTTAGGCTCTCCTTTTATTGATACCGTGCTCACCTGGGGGAACTCCATGTCTGAGAGGAGGGGGAAATCCATTCCTGCAATTTCTGTGTTAGAAAAGCCATTCCATTCTCTTCTTTGATCTAATAATCTATTTTGGAATTTAAAACAGAGCTAATGTTAAAATTTCCTTCATTAGATTGATAATTTATTATGAACAGCAACTGTGCATTCAGTCTTACTCAAGTGAACTGACTTTACAGGATTCTACACATCCATTTTCAAGGTATTTTCAAGAAAAAAGTTCTGGAGCCATATTCATCTAGCATTGAAGGGTGGCTGTTCACAGGAGCCTGAAAAACCGTTCTCAACTGTATTTTAAATGATTTTTTAATTAATTTGTAAGGACACCAGAAAATCAATTTGCCTCCAGCCACAGTCCTGACGCCAGCGGGTAAAGCCAAGGAAATGACCTGGAGAGCATCAAGACTAATCCCTGATGAAATCCAAGGCAAAATTGCCTGTCAGAAGCCTAAAGAACTGGGCTCAGGGGATGTTCATGGACCCAAACCCAAGTTTTTGATTCCCCAAAGACTCACTTCCCATCGACACTTGGAGAAGCTTCGAGCCTGTGCTGTGAGGATGCCCCAGCTGGGTTCAAGACCTTAGGAGAAGGGAGGTGTCAGGCATTTGGGCTGCCTCCAGGCAGTGCAGGCTCTCACCTTTGAGTGGTGGCTTGGGCTGCTCTGCAGTCCACTGTGTGGACGAGAGTCATGGGGTGCTCCCTTGCTCCTCATGCTGCCCTGTGGCCTGGGAGCTGAGGAGTCATCAAGGAAAGGAATGTTTAAAACCAAATATCCTTGAAACCTCTTACTCTGCAGCACTCCAAAATAATGTCCATCCTTTGGTCCCCAGACAGTCATAGAGAGAGAGGTTAAAAATTCAGACTGATGACAGAAAGCAGCAGTCATTGCACCATGGAAAAGGTCCGTCTTTGGCAGGTTGATAACAACGTATCCCTGGTAGTGATTTTTTTTTTCACATTCTAAGAAGGAAATCAAACCAGTGTGGCAGAACCATCTGGGATCGCATTACCAGTAAGCAAGAGGAAAGTGTAGAGTATCAGTATTGCAAAGAAGAAGGTTTAAAAAATGGAAATAAGAGGACTTTTTCATTGTGAGGTCTGGGGTTTATGTTGTATTTTTATTACTACAGATGGTTTCGTGTGGAATATGATGGCTATCCTGCTGTGTTGGAAGAATTATGTTCAATTTAAAAGCCTGAATTGTCAGTCTCCAGGTTTTGTAGGAAATAAATAAACAGTTTCACACAGGGAATGAGCAGAAATCTCTCTGCAGCACACAGCATTTCTAAATCATTGATTTGTCATCTGATAGTTAATGGGCTACCTTGCATTGAGAATATGGAGACAAAAAGTGAAATTAAGTGAACGACACTGGCCAGTGCCTGCTACCAGGGCAGAATCAGTCTTTGCTCTGACCAAAGGTGCCTGTTCCATCCATGCTTTGGAAGTTCCAAATTCCATTAGCCAGCATACAGGGTTGATTCCATTGGCATCTGCTGGCTTTGGTACAGGGTGGCACAGCAAAGCCTCCATCCATGGCACTAGCAGGCGTTTCTTTAAAACGGTGTTACTGCAAAGCTCTGGAAGCATGCTATGTTATGAGAATTCAAAGCAGCAGCAGAACATTATTGAACAGCATGCCTAACTCGTTGCTTTTGTTTACCATGTAGTAAATATTAAATATAATTAATAAATATTATTATTTACTATGGATTTCAAGAGCCCCTGAAAACCACAGGAGAAGAGCTGCAGCAAGAGGTTTTTTTGTTGTTCTTCATAACTGTTTCTTTACAAAGCCTAAACAATTCTCCTGTTTAATATACCCAAGCAACAGAAATGTTCAGTAACAGGAATATGTATCATCTTGTGCAGCATTGCTTAGAGGATTCCTCAGTTTAATTTATCAGACGAGGACAGGATACTGCCATGTGAAAAGTATGACATCCCTACATCAGCTAACCCATGCTGCTTCTTGGCACATCAGTAGATTGGAAAGAAATTTTAGTTTTACCCATTAACATCAGCATCAAGCTTTTAATGAACAGGTTTGTCTTCACAAACAGCACCAACAACCAGCTTCCTAAGAGCCTGTGCAAAGCGAGTGGAGTCCCCAACATCTCCTGTCACATCACTTTCCCAACTCTGTCGAAGCACTTGGACTAACAGCCGCTAACCCTGTGACTTTTGCATAGCTTGTCCTGAGCTGGAGTGATACGTGTATGTATTTACATACATAAAAACACATGCAGGTTGTAGAAGCGTTGCTTGGAAACTTGGTTTAGCAACAGAATCGGCAGAGATCTGCTTCTGCTGAGTGTGAGTCGTAACTACTGAACCAGGGCTAATAGGAGCCACTTGCACAAGCCAGCAACTAGCTCTGGTGTGACTCTTGTAGGGCTGTCACCAACCTCTTCCCTGCCCTTCCCAACCTAACCAAAAGGCCACTAACATTGCTGTCAGCACAACACAAGTCCTAGCACATATGAAAAACATTAAAATTTGCCATATTTGCCCAAGATGTCAGTGCAGGCTCAGGAGTTTCTTGCCTCTCCCTCCCAAAAATCAGCAATCCTGGTGTGATTCAGGCTCCTGGTCCAAGTGCAGGCAGCAGCTGCCATCTGCAGCCCTCTGTCATGGCTCGGACCTGCGTGGTGTCATCGGGGAGGGGAGTTCATTAGCTCAGTTCTGTAATGTCACATTGCATCATGTTCCCACATGCAAGGACACCAGCGGCCATGGCTGCCTCTGAAGCCTTCTTAGGCAGAGCGGCTGCCTCAGCAGCATTGCTTCCCTCTCTCAGGGTCTGGAGAAGTTGACACTTTGCCCACCCAAGGTGACATCCTCATATAGTCCGAGCACATTCTCCCAAGCACTTTCTCCATCTTCAGTGAAGGAGATGTCCATCATCAGTAGCCCTCGGAGCGTACACACGACAGCCACCCTCCAGGCTCATGTCATGCCCTTGATCTGTGGAGAAACTGTTGTGTCCCTTCTGTTTCCTACCGCTCCATGTAGGGCAATGTGGATTTTCCCAGAGTGTACCAATCTATGTCTGTAATTCTAATTCAGGATCCCCAGACTTTTCTGGGGTGCCTCTTTTCTGACAGTCATGAGAGTGCCTGCTCTGGCTGCAGGACCAGTTCAATGCCTGTCTGCTGCAAAGTTAATTCTGCACTGAATGACTTCCTTTGCCTGTCAGAGGTTAAACCTGGGGCTTCCACTTCCCTATTTCAAATGTCTTCAAGACACAGCTCCTCTCAGTAAAGATGAAGGTCAGAAAAAGCCAGGAGAGGTAGGTTTTATCTTTATAAGAAGGGCTGAAGGAAAAAATTACAGTTGTCAGAGCTGAAGTGGCCTTTTTTCACAGCCAGTTTTATACACTAACACAATGACGTGGAGAGGCCCGTGTGGTTGCACCACCGCACCATCCGTTAACACCACCAAAGAGCCATCAGCCCTCAGTCTGCTCTGTAGCAGAGGTAGATCAGGGGGAGGGTCAGTCTTTCAGGAGATGCTCGTGTTACCTGCTAAAGGAGGCAGCCTGGAAACCCACGTTGTCTCTTAAGAGCAAACACTTAGGCAAGGTTTAGGATGACCAAATTGATATGATCTCAAATATATTTTCAGGGGAAGGGTATTCTCCAGCAGACAGCATGGGTGCCCATTCCTCTCCCAACTAATCCATCAAGATTTTCCTGACTCCCCCCACGATTAACCTGGGCACTGTGGCCACCACCCTCTATCTTTAACATGCCACCAGCAGACTTCATTTACCTATGGAGATGGGCTATACCTTCCCAGTTACTGCTTTGGCAAAGCTGTGGGACCACAGAACACCTTCTAGAGGGCTGTTTTCCTAAGAAAGGCTCCATCCAGGAAGGATGGAGCCAGGCCTCAGCCAGGCTCAGGACACCTATGCCTGGCTGGGGGGTGCTAGGTGGTAGGCAGGTCTGGGAGATCACACAGGGGCCTTGTAATCGTGCCTGTCACCTCCTTGGAACCAGCCACAGTGGGTGAAGATGTTGACTAATTGCAACATAAAGCAAAGTGCCCATCTGAGAACACCTGTGAAATGGGATGAGGAGTACAAGGTGCTGGCCATGGGTGGTCTGTACAGCAGAGGCTGTCCCAGCAGCCCAGGATCAGGGCTCAGCTGCGGAGAGGCTGGTACTGAACCAGAACCTTGCTTTGTTCCCTGAAGAGCTCCAGGAGGAGGACGAGGGGAGCAATGACTGAGGTCTCCCCCAGAGACGGTATCCAAGAGCCAGACCTGCATGCATGAGTCTCCATAGGCAGTTTAGCTGAGAAGAAGTTTGGAAATGTGGTGCAGCAATAGACGCTGACTCTGATGGCAGACATGTTGACTGTGCATGAAGTGTGGTCATCTCTTCTGTCTTCATCTTACTTTTATATTCACTCTCTCCTGCTTTTAATCCCTGAATAGAGCCAACCTTTGCTAGACTGGGAATATAAACACATATTTTTATGCATATAAATCCAAGGCCAAAGCATGTGGCCATGAAATTGGAGACAAACAGAACAAACTGTCACAGGCGAAGGGATGGGACACCCACTCAACTCCTCAGAGGCCACTGGCTCCTGAGGGACTAACAAAGAGGGAGGTCGTGTGTCCCTCCAGCCACCCTCCGGATGTGCCCCAGCACCAGCAGCAGCATTAGCCCTCACCCCAGGGTGGCTGGGGCTCCTCATTTTTCAGCAACAACCCAGCCGCAGTGTCCTCAGCCCTGTGTGCCCAGCTTCTCACACCCGAGCGTGAGCAGGAGCAGCACTTTGCCTTCACCCTTCAGAGCCCGAGCACACACCCGGTGTCGAGGGTCTCCCTCAGGGAACTGTTAATGATATTAACAGGTGCCTCCAAGTGGAAAATAGCTGCAGTGATGTGAATTGGTGGCAGACCATCCACTCAAGGGCTGCAGCTGCACCCCCGGGGCTTGTCACCCACACCGATTCCCCAGGGAGCACGTCAGGTACAGTCCTGGCTAATTACTGGTGACATCTGTGCTTAATACGGGTCTAGCCCTAGCCTTGTCTTTCTCAAAACAGGCTTAATAATTATTAACTTCAGGCTGGATCAGGAGAAAACAAATGTTAACTAATAACCTTGATTTTCTAGTACACACAAAACCTTTTTTTTTTTAATATTGGCTCCGTTTGACTTTCTATTTGCCTGGGAAACGCCAGTCTGATGCTTTGCCCCCTTTCTGCGGTTTTATACCTAGGGAAGGACAGAAAATCTGGAGTGATGAATCCATGATGCAAAGTGAAGGTGGAGATGTGCCCGAATCAGCAGGTGCATGGCTGCACTGGCAGAATCGGGGCTTCTTTTCTTCCCCTTACCTTATGAATTAATTTGCCATCATGTCAGTTCAATTGTAACTAAACCAGCTTCTCTTCTTCCTATTTTTTTTATGATGCACTCTATAGTGCTTTGTGTAGCCTGAGGGTCTCGAATGGCATGTAAATGGATGTTGCTCTGCAAGCTGCATTCTGTCATACAATCGCCATGTCTCTTAAGTCTTAAAAGCCAGAGCATGATGTGAATTATAGGCTTTTCTTCTCCATGTGGGGCTCACAGCTTATAGTCCTAAATTACATTTTGTCAGCCTGTTAACAAAGCAAGATAGAAGACCATTAAAAATAAGCTGCAGTTATGTAAGTGTTCATGAGTGTCTAAATATTAATGTCAGGACTCTGCATAATGGAAATGCTTTAAATAATCCTTTTTAGACTTTGTAGTTTAATCTTTATTCATATTTTATCCATTAGTTACCTTTAAATAGCATGGTTCTTTTGATAAGTAAGAGGCTGTGAATAACACTCACTGAAATTTCAACATTCTTGTCTTTCACTGCCACAGTCGAAAATTACTGTATTCCTGGGGCTGCTTGGTCTTTGGTATTTTAATTGCAAATGAACTACACAACCTGCAGCAGTTTAAACAAAACAAAAAAAACCCCACCCAAAGAAAAAAAGCAGACATCCCAGTCCCCATCTCCTGCCTCTATCCACTGTCTGCAGAGGTATTTGAAATCTCAGCCCACTCACATTATCAGCATTTAACTCATACCGCTTTCCTACACGGTGTTATTTACCAGCTTCCAAAGCTTACCAATAAAATGCTGCCTCAGTGATGTCCAGGTGATGAGATAAAATGATAACAGGCAGGAATTAGAAGCTTTCACGCTGTGCCTAACTAGCTGCCAGTGTCCACAACGAATCTATTGTGTCAGGGAATTGCCGGGCTTGGCTGGAGGCCCCAGCGGTGGGCACCACGTATGCTGTAACATCCAGCTGTGGAAGAGGAAGGTTTCATTTGCTGTTTGTGTTCTTGATATGGTATAATCCCTACCCTCCCAGGGCTCTCCTCTGAAAAAAACATACATGAGCAACAGCTGAATGCAAGGGTGTCACATTTGCACGTTAAAAAAAGTACCTGGGATGGTAATTTACCAGGTCATGAGAGCAGACTGGACCTTCCAGCCTTGGGCTGGAAAGCTGACAAGGGGGATGCATGGGAAGCAGCAGAGACAGGACCTGGATGCAGCCAGGGGATGGATCTAATGAGAGAAGAGCTGAATTTGGCTCACAGCCTCATCTGCAGTTCATGCTCACAGCCCTGTACGGTGAGGACAGTCTGTGAGTTGGCACTGGGAGCAACTGGCATTGAGGACTTATGATTTTGGTAAGACAAAAACGAATTCCATAAGTATCCCAGCCTTCCATTTCTCAACACATGCAGCAAACATCTCATTGCTTCAATATTTGTAAATAACTGACAATATCAGCTGGATATAAAGTTTTGAAATCTGTTTCCAAAATGCTCAATAATTTATTTGTTAATTTAGATTGCATTTACTTAAATAATAACAGCCAATCAGCAGAGATTGAAAAACTGCAAGAGGGCTTCCAGCAGGAGAAATGATCTGTTTAACCCAATCCATCATCATTGTTTCGGGCCATAGCCTTTCTCATGTCCCCCCAGTGCCACGGGAATGCCACACAGCCAGCTGAGACATAAATGCTAAGGAATTCCTTGCCATTAGATTTATGGACAAGGGTATTTTCCAAGTTGAGGCACAATCTCATGTCAGAAGATCTTATAGTGGAAGCTTTGCCATTGCAGTTGGGTTTGTAAGGAAGTTGTGACGATACGTGCTGAAAAAGCACTACACGCTGGTGCCAAATGATTCACCATGTCACACTGGGACCTGTTGCAGAAATAGCTGCTGGTAGCAGAGAACATCCCAAACTCTGGCCTACAAAGCAGATCCTACAGCATGAATCACATGGGGGTGATTCTCTCCTTACTTTCAGCTGCTCAACCACTTAAAAAGTTGCTAAAAATATGACTATTGCTTAATATTACTCTTATATGTAGTCTTTGTGCAATAGCATCTTGTGAACTGTATGGGGAAATCCTCCCACCCATGTGACAAAAATATCTGATAACTCTTCAGAACCTAAATTTTCCAGAGGAGGCTTTCACTTTCCCTATTTTAAACACATCCTTCCTAGTTTGGTCAAATGAACGGGATCATTAGATCATCAATGAGGTGAAAAGGAAAGCTCTAAAGAAAACACACCAAACCCCTCACTTCTTGTTAGTCCTAGAAACATGCTGGGGGCATGAAACATGCTGGGGGCTTGAAACATGTTGGGGGCTTCTGTGGTACAGGGAGGATACACCGCCAAGCTTTGCTTTTCCGCAGCCTCGAAATCCTGCTGGGAACTGCTGCTTCCCAGCTCTTTGTGGGAAGAGTCACAGAGCAGGAAAGGGGCACGATGTGTCGCTGCCCTGCCCCAAAATGCCTGGGATCAATATCACTCTTTTTTTGAAATACCTGTGTGGATGGCTGGTTTTATGTCATATCAGGGCTGCGCTTGATGGTAATAACTTTAAATTTTCATCCAGGCTCTCTAGACCACCCCAATGTCCTGAATTAAAGCAGAAATACTTAGCTACCATTGCAGTATCTAAATGTTATTTGATTTTGAACACTGACTTTAAGGAAAACAATGTCAGAATTCGACTT
>NW_010242042.1:4913-19804 GCF_000690775.1 Eurypyga helias | reverse complement strand
CTGCTGAGGATTTTGGACTGCTAAGAAGTTGTTAAATTGAGGCAAAATTCAGAGATTCTGTACCACAATGGGTGACACTAAACGTTTCTTCAAGCTTTGCAGAGGGGTTGCAAAATGATGCATTTTCAGGGTAAAAGCCTAGAAGCTGTGTGTGCATATGGTATTTGCACAAGGTTAATATTTTCTTTTTCTGTTTGTGAGTCCGCATGCGCCCCTACGCAAACGTGTGCATGTATATGCACACACACAAGGCCAGTCGGTAAAAGAAATCTACATTTTTAATGTATTTTTAATGCCCTGGGTTCAGTTTTCTACAAACTGTGGAATTATCTCACTGATTTTCCAACAGTATTTGGACCACTGTCAACGCCTAAAAATCCCGTGGATGTTTGATGAGCTGTAGAAGAAATGTGTCTTCGCAGCAGAACGGCATTGTTTTCTGTCTGCCATTCTCGCCTCTTCTCTTTAAAATACTTCAGCCATCTAATCCGGGATCAGAAACGACACCGTGTCACTTAAATCGCCAGTCCCACAAAACAAGTCCTGAATAGGGAGCGGCTGAAACAATAACAAAAAAAAGCTTGTGCACAACCCGCAATCTGCAAATCACCTGTCCAAGCGATTCGGTAGCTGCCTACAAACAACAAATACATTTGAAGAAATAGGTGGGGGTTCACAAATTGACTTGATAACCATCATCCAGGGAGAAGCATTCACAGCCCCCAGCAACAAATGGAAAAATCAGAGTGTGGCACCTAGAAAATACTTCCAGGGGAGCCTGCAGTGACATTTCTGGGTTGCCTAATATTTTGAATTGGGTAAGGTTTTTTGTGGCCGTCTCCCATGAATCTCTGATACCTCTCCGATGTGCCCCTAACCCACACTCCAGGGCAAGGAAACCATTCCCTTTCCTACCACCGTGTCTTACACATGGTCTGCGAAAATCATGGGTGAAGAAGCATGGAGTAGTTAGTTTTTCATCAAACACATGCCAGAAATAGGCTTTAGTTCTTTGCTGGTTTCCAAATGGTGTCAACGAAACACAGTGAAAGCGATTGCTGAGCAAAGGCAGGACCGGAGCAAGCCGCAGAGGGCTGGGAGACTGTGAAAAATGAATGGCATCCCTGCCTCGCTACCCAGCGGGAACGCGGGCTGCACGGTACCATCGGCATCCTACAAAGTACGATCACTGACCAGGCATCACATATTTTCCAACTCCCTAACCAAAAAAAAAAAAAGAAAAAAAGAAAAATTCGCTATTTTCTCTTTGAAATCCTTGGAAACCCTGCTAGAATAAACTCTCTAATCCTGTTTGAACAAGTGTGATTTTATATTCTCAGTGTTTGCTTTGCGTTGCATTACAAACCCCCATAGCCACTCACTTGGAAAAATGCTTGTGGCTCAAATACATTGAATAGCTAAAAACAAACACTGTTTACTCTTTTGATTGAATTAAAAGCATTTTATTTAAAGTGTTTACAAAATCTTCTGTATGCAACAGGAATTCACTGCAAAGTCGGAACAGCGCTTTTAGGACCTTCTGAAATCGTTGCCGAGTAATCATGGTAATTTGATTATGTTAGCAAGACTGTTTAAAAATTCAGGAAATTGGGCCTCTATTCAGTGAAATGAAAATAGGTTGTAGGAAAGAGATACTCAGGCATTAAATGCTACAAGACGTTCTGCTGTAAATTGCCAGATGTTCCCATGCAGTGTACCGAACGCAGTGAAAAGTTCTGATTGAGGATTGCAACACGCTGTACGGAGTAATCAAACCGCCCTCGGGCAACAGGATGAAACTCCTCGTACCCCGCTGGAATTATCCAGTGCAGCAAGTTCTCGTAATCTCCTGGCTCAGTGCATGGAAGCGGCTCACACAACCAACTCAGTGCACACGTTCAGAGTTTGTCACTTTGGGTTTCATCAACCTATGCATGTGTTTGGCAATAGGTATCGGTTCCGGACAAACGCTGCTGGTTGGAAGTCTTGTTTGTGTGGCTGCATGCTCTGTTCCTCGAGTTCACCTTCTGCATCTGCCCCGCCTGCGTGCAGGAGATGTGTAAAATTAAAGTCGCTGTAAAATAAGTCCTGAGGAATTTGGCTTTCATCGCATTTTTCACACGGGGTGTGGAAAACTGCGATGGAAACTCATCAGTTGGTCACAACCATACAACCACATTGCATAGGTAATTCCCAGGCGCGGCAGCTCCGGTGGCTCTGGATGCGCATTTCAGCTTGTTCAAGGGTCAGAAGGAATTTTGGCGACATTGCTGGGGTTACACATTCACTCTTCTTTTTTTAAGGGATGCCAAGGGATTGATCTCTGACCTGGAGGGCAACACAGGGTCGACCTCCACTTCTGACCTCCCTTCCTCCAAAGAGCCCATCTGGGTAGTGGTCAGAGCAGCAGCCCACCAGCCCTGTGATGCTCTGCGAGTGCTGCCCTCAAGTGCAAATTTTCTTGAAGCAAATTTTCCCACTCACCCATGCTTCAGTTTTAGTAGCAGATACACTGATGCCGGCCAGCCATTTCCCCTGGAGTTGCCAAAGGTTCCCAGCAGTTTAGTCAGGATGTATCACCAAAGGAGCAACAGGAAGACTTTCATGCAATGGGCACGGTTGGAGACGTTGCTCCTGCACTGTGCCCACTGTGGTTTCAGCCCCATTTCCAGCTGGGATAAATAACAGAGGTCCTGGGAATGCTCTGGACCAGCACACTGTCTGGAGGGCAGGGGAATGCCCAACAGGAGCAGTGTGATGGTTTCAGCTGCCCTCTTGAAGACACTTGGGATCTGGTGTCGGTACTAGAGGGTGAGTGAGGACTACCTGAGCTGGAACACCACTGAAATCCAGAAATCACTGAGAAAAGTGATTAATCCCCTGGAATAGATGTGGCTAAGGGCTGCCTGGGTCTTCTTCTGGGTATGGTAGTGTTGGTTTGATGGTTGGACTAGATGATCTTAGCGGTCTTTTCTAACCTCTTTGATGCTGTGATTCTGTGATTCTTTGAACCCTTCTTGCTGGTGTCCATTTCCATAGGAGGCTGAACCTTTCTCCCTTTGCAGGAAAACCTCCAGTTTCCCTCAGGTCAGCGTGCCATCACTCATACCTTCCCCATGTCCGCCATGGTGTGAGCAGGCATTTCTGGCTCCAAATGATGCTCTCTCTAATCTCAGTCTCTACCTGTTTATCCCTCACTTTTGGGATACTTACTGTGAAACTGGCACAGGTGTAAACCTCCATCCACGAGGTCATAACAGATGAAAATCCCTACACCATTTATACCCACAAGGGTTTTACTTTAAGTGCTCTTGCCAGCCACACATTGGGGATCAATTTCAGATTTTCACTAAAAAGACATACTCTTTTTCTGTTATATTGTCACTACTTGGTATGTCTTTGTAATACTCTTCCAAGAGCTGGTCCAGGCTAGCAGAATCATTGAATCATGGAATGGTTTGGGTTGGAAGGGACCTTAAAGACCATCTAGTTCCAACCCCCCTGCCATAGGCAGGGACACCTTCCACTAGACCAGGTTGCTCAAAGCCTTGTCCAGCCTGGCCAAAAATCAAAATATGCAATTTCTGTAGTATGTGGAATACCCTTGAACAGTTTTACCATGGAGTTGTATTGTGGTGGGGTTATTTTTCTTTATTGCTCTTTGTTGCCGTTGTGACCATAAACCCCAGCGCAGTCTTGTGAGAAGTAGGCAGGCAGGGATGGCACCCCGGAAGAGCAGGCTGACAGACAAGGGCAGGAGGCCCAGTCCCCATGGCTATTTTCATATTGTGCTGCACCACAGTCTGAGCAATGCCTGAGTAGTAAAAGCACAGTTACAGGGGCAGCAAAAATAATTTTACAGCAAGAATTTACGAACATGAGCGTAGCTGCATGTTGGTGTTGCAGAGGGCTGGGGGTGCAGAGAGCTGCCCTCAGACATTGCCATGAAGGAAAGCCTCATCGTGTGGTGTTCATGGAGTTAATCTCTCCTCTCTGCTGCCATTGACACCAACCATTCAGCAGGTAGAAAGTCAGGGTTTGGGAGTCTCTTTAGACAGAAAGGATCCATACTAGCTTGTGGTGGAGAAGGACCCCCTGCAAGGGCTTGCCTGGCCATTGCATGTCAAGTTAGGTCCTCAACCCAGCTACAGGTGGGGGGACTGAGTCCATCTTGGTCTCTCTCCTTTCCTGTAGCCTAAAAACAACATTGATCCTGGCAGCAGCTCATTCTGTGCAAAGCTCTTCAGCTGCCAGCACCTGAGGGAGTTTGAAACCTGGCTGGATGTGCTCATTCAGCCTTGTCTTCTGCAGGCAGAACTGACTGCAGGGGTTGGAGTCATGCATCGCTGCTGCCCAACACCATGACAGTAAGGACTCAGCACTTTATGAAGCCCTTTGAAGGTGTCAGTTACATGATGCTCCTCGGGCACAGAGCGATGTCCATGCAGCTTCTTATTGATGTGATGCTGCAACACCAAGAGACAGCAAATTGAATTTAGCCTCTTAAATTTAGATTTGCTTTAGTAATGGGCAAGAATAAGGGCCTAAGAGCCCAGGAGACTATAATCCTTTTAGACACTCAAGCTCTTGAGCAGAATGAGGTGAAACTCCAAATGTCATGTAAAAGAAACGCATAACGGGACTGTGCCCTGACCATGGGAAATATGGGGAGTCTTGTTGCTTCTGAATGAGGCAAACAGACGATGGCTCAGAGGTGTTTTCTTCCCTGGCTTTTGGATACTACAGGGCTCAAGAACAGGGTTCATAAAGACAGGGACTTAACTGGCATGAAAATTAACTCTCTACGTATCTCCCTCTCTTTTCCAAAAATTCTGTGAGAAGCAAGGGATATCTTGCAAAATCCATGCCTTGACTATCAAGATTTGAAGACGTACTGCTCTAAGCTGCTGAAAAAGTATCAAATCCTTCAGCAATGGGTTTATCAAAGTGCTTAAGTGAACTCTTTGTAATGTGAAGTGGACTTAATATCTTTGATAATATGGTTTCTTGCCAAGTTAAATAATAACGTAGGATTTTTGAAGCAAATCAAGTCTTGGAGCCTACTCCTGTCACTGTGCTTTTTCATCTCAGGAAATTCAGGGTATTCTAACTGGTGAAGATTTATCCCGTTGCATGCTTCTGAAGAAAAATCCATGTTAGAAAACAAGGGCTGGAGCTGTGGCAGATGGTGCTTTTCTGAAGAAGAAATTAGTGTTTAATAAAGATTGTAATAGTGTGAACCAGATGTTCATCTCACATTTTATCTTTGAAAAGATTTGGGAGGATGCCAGATAGATACATATGTGCATCACAGATCTTGAAAAAATACACAACTGGATCCCCATGGGCTCATTAAGGGAGGAGTAACTTTATGTGAGATGTCAAACCCAACTCAAAAAGCAAGGTCTGTTTAAACTGTGACTAAATATCTCCTAGGAACTCCCTTTCAGCCTTCACATGGACAGTGCAGGACTCCAGAGAATAAGGGTAGCAGTAATTCAATTTTCCAAGGAAAATGATGACTCTAGTTTCATCGCATATTTTGGAAAATAATACTTAACTAAGTAAGGAAAGCTCATAATAAAATGCTACTCTTATTGGGCCTTGTCTAGCTCTCCACTGGGATGCAGAGGTGAGTCCCTAACTTTACAGGACAACATTTTCAAGTGCCCTGAGTGTTGGGCCCTACAGGAAACCCTGAGCATGGCCATATTTACTGTGTCTGACTTGCTCCTGCTCCCAGTGTTTAACTGATCCCAGTTTCTTTCCATGCAGTGGAGGAGTGGTCCCACCCCTTCTCCCACTTGAGGCTGAGCTACCCGGAGGCTCAGCCTCAAGTTGGGCACTTCTGCCTCTCCACTCTGTGACCCAGCCACTTGCATTCCCAAGAGAATGAAGTTGCCATCTAGGCACAGGACGTTTTCTCTTTAGTTTAGTTGGAGAGTCATTCCCAAAAAAGCCTGTGCAGTAAGTACCGATGATGGCAGCCGTGTCACTGCAGTTAGAGCAGGTGCCCATCATGTAACATTATTATCCGCTCCTGCTGTTCCTGTAAAAGCTGTAAGTTCTACATGTATCTTTGAAAGGCGAGGTTAATCGATCACTTGTAAGGTGGTTATTCAGCATTACCATCTGTGTGTGTGTACATTTGTCTATCCATCTGGGAAAAATCCAGTTAAAAATGCAGGTGGCAAATAATTTACCTGCAGGGCAGCCTCACAGTGCCAGCGGCTCCCTGCCATGCTGGGAGCAGCACCCCAGGAGCAGGCACCCTCTGAGCAGTTACCCCTTTGGTTGGGCTGCAGGCCTGAGTCCTGACTCCTCCTGGGGTAGGGACAATTCAGATGTGTGGGAAGAGCCAGCTCCTCCAGCAGTGGCTGCCTGACCCACTGCTCCTGCCAGAGCAGCAAGAGCTATTCTTTGTTTCCAGGGTTTTTGAACAAGGATTTTGTCATAGTACTAAAATAATGGCCAAGTGACCGCTTTTCGGTTAGGCCTGCTGTGATTTTAGGTTTCTTTCCTGCAAGCCCCAGAGAGACCAAGGGGTACCTGCAGGAACATCTCCACCATATTGTGGGAGATCCTCTGACTTCCTGCTGCCCTCCTTCAGCACATCTCTGTATGCCTGCCTCAGCCTCCGAAGAAACTCAGAGAGCAAGGATGCTCAAAGTATGTAGGCACATCAGAGAAGCACATGGGAAATCATCTTAAGTCCATGGTGGACATAGTTGCCAGGATTCTTTTTTCTGGACATAGCATTTGTACTTCTGCATATTGCTGGGGGATTCAATGCCATGGTCATTTTTTGCTGTTAAAGCTCAAGCTGTACTATCTGAAGAACTTTGCAATATGTTTTGTATGAACACAAAAACTGCATTAATTAATAGGATTTTAATTAAGAGGATGAGCTACACTGTGGACACTTAAATTGGTTTAGAACTGATTTACATCAATTTATTTGCTATTAGTCAGTTGTAGATCAATTGTTAATCAATTAAACATGCCCACACAGAGGACCTTACTGGTATAAAATGCAAGACTGATTCACAGATTGCTTGTACTTACATTCCAGTTCAAAGTCTCCTTGCAGTGGGGCCAGACACTATCCTGTAAACAACATGCTTATCTTTTCCAGCTTATTGTTTTCTTGTGGCTCAGACAGAAAACTGAGCTACCGTCATTCAGTTGTGGAGGAAATGCTTTAGCTTTAAACTCTCCCACTACAGTTCATGCTGAGTTGCCTCACCTTGCAATTAGAGCAGGTGAGGAGTGCACAGAGATGATTATTGACATCTAAGGGAGCTCCGCTGGTGCAAGGTTAGTTACTTAACTCAGATATCTGCTGGACCCCTTGAACTAAAATAAAGGTTATTCTCCCTGACAGCATCTTTTGTGCATGCAAAAGCACAGGAGGACTCATTAAGTACATTATTCTTTGAAATTCTTAGGAGTAACACCAAAACCCCTTGGCTGCTAAATGTGTCCTTCCAGAGCTGGAAGTTAATGATTTTTAAATGTCGTTCGTTACAGAAAAGAAGAAAGAGGGAAAAATCAGGAGTGGCATCATCTAACATCAGTGAATAATTTGGAAGGGAAATGAAGACTTTTTTTTTCCAATGTGAAGATATTTGCAAGGTTTTTCACATTTCCTATGCTACTACAGGAGCATTTCAGCTTGTACTGTCCATTTTCCTTGTGCCTGAAGAGCAGTTGTAGCATTTCAGGCAATGTCTACGCAGATAATTTGAATAGCATGCGTGTTTACGATTTTCTTGGCCACAAAACACCTCTTCATCACCCCTTGTCCCAGGTTCTGTCCTGAAGGACTCCCACACTGCCCACTGCCCATTGCACATTAATGCGCTGGCAGGGGCAGCTACTGCAAGCCAGTTTGCACAGACAGTCACTCACAGAGCGATCCCAACGGCATACACGGGAATATTCAAGGTACTCACATGGGTTGTCATTAACACAACTGGGCCTTTGTGATAATGCTTATTTCTGTGCCTACTGCCCCACATGAAGAAAGAGGGAAGGAAGAAAAGCAGCCATGGCCTTTGTCAAGGTGCGGGAGATAATTCCCACTCTGGTACATGTTACACTTTTTTTCTCCCCACTGCTCGCACCCTTCTCCCTCCCTCCGATCCTCCCATTTCCTTCCGCCACTACAAAGCCCTTGGCAGATCAAAGTCATCATTGACCATGAGTTTGCACAATGTTTCTGCTTCGACGCTGGCTGGGAGCCAGCTGGCATGTGTTGAAAACCATCATCAGAATCTGTTTAATTACTGTTCCCAATGCAGTATTTTAACAAAACACTGGAACGGACACAGTTCCAGCAAGATGATGCCCAGTGATGGGACACTGCAGCAGTGCAGCCATTGACTTTGATGTTGTCTGTTTGAATTCTTTTTTATTTCATACTATTAATCCACTTTTTGGCCCACTTTGAAAAGATGCCTTTGCAAATACAGTAAAAGGAGATCTCCAAGACTGTCCCCAATTTAGTATAAATTTATTACTAAAAGAGGTCCCATGCAGATTTGGATTCAAAATACATCACTCACGAAAAAAGCCTCTCCTCCTGCTAGGGCTCTCTCCAACTGCGACCTGTTGCTGGAGAGGGGCATCTCCCGGCTACCCTTGGAGATGCCACCTAGCAAAGTTAATTGCCTGCTCTAGGCAGTGCCTGCAATTAATCCACCCATTAAATTAAACCCATTGAAGCTGCTTCTAAGCCTTTTCCTGACCTTTGATATATGTCAACTTCTGATCCCACCCAGAACCATGGGGTGGTTCCTCTGGCTCACACCTTCTCTGGGTCCTTCGCTGACCCATGATCACCTATTCTTGCTGCATCCAGGGGATCACAAACAGCACAGGGCAGGTCAGATGTGCCCCAGGTAGCCAGTGGCTACCTGCACTGAGGGACCTCATGCTGTTCATCTCCCTAGCTAATGGCACACACCTCCCTGTCACCCATGGTCTCAACCACCTGCAGTCAGCCGGCCTGGGAACGTACCACCAGGTCAATCCCTGTTTTATGTCTAAAGACGTTGCACCTCTGGTGACTCTTCTGTGATCACACTCACTTGACCAGACTGGATCTCCTTGACTGTGGATGAGAAGCTGGACATGAGCCGGCAGTGTGCGTTGGCAGCCCAGAAAGCCAACCGTATCCTGGGCTGTATCAGAAGTGTGGCCAGCAGGTCGAGGGAGGGGATTCTCCCCCTCTACTCTGCTCTTGTGAGACCCCTCCTGGAGTGCTGCGTCCAGCTGTGGAGCCCGCAACATAAGAAGGATATAGACCGGTTGGAATGAGTCCAGAAGGTGGAGGCCACGAAGATGCTCAGAGCGCTGGAGCCCCTCTGCTCTGGGGACAGGCTGAGAGAGTTGGGCTTGTTCAGCCTGGAGAAGAGAAGGCTCCAGGGAGACCTTATAACACCTTCCAGTACCTGAAGGGGCTACAAGGAAGCTGGGGGGGACTTTTTACAAGGGCCTGTAGTGACAGGACAAGGGGGAACGGGTTTAAATTGAAAGCTGGGAGGCTTAGATTGGATGTAAGGAAGAAGTTCTTCCCAGAGAGGGGGGTGAGACACTGGAACAGGTTGCCCAGAGAAGCTGTGGATGCCCCATCCCTGGAAGTGTTCAAGGCCAGGCTGGATGAGGCTTTGAGCAACCTGGTCTAGTGGAAGGTGTCCCGGCCCATGGCAGGGGGGTTGGAACTAAATGGTCTTTAAGGACCCTTCCTGCCCAAACCATTCTGTGATTCTATGAAAGATCCAAAAAAGGTGTGGGTGTACGATCTGCACTATAGCCCAGAAACACACCACAGAACTGACAGACACAACACAACAACGAAGCACAGTCAAACTATGGAAATGCAAAGACTACACAGGGCAGGAGAAGTCTGAACCGTCTGGTAGCAGAAGAGCATCCATCCCAATGTGCAAGGGAAAGGTGACAGCCTCGCTGTGTCACTCAAGATGGAAATGACATCTGTGAGGCTGCAGCACCGCCCACTGAGAGACACAATCCGGGTAGTCTCTGGCCAATGCATAAGTTGTCCCTGTGTTGAGGAGTGAGACTGTGTTATCACACTTTGCCCATGGCTAGGTATCTGTCAATTTTCTTGGCACCCAGGAATCTGAACTGCAGGTGCCCAGGTGTGGATGGGGATGACAAGGCAAGTCCTGCAGCTGAGGACATTTCTGTCTTGGCAGACACGTCCTCCCTTGAGCCAGGGAACCACTCCTGCTGCTCTGCAGTGGACAGCCTCTTTGGCAGCTTGAGGGACTGTGAATAATCCTTTTGAGCTCCTGCCACCAGTCCCAAAGTGTGATCAGTACACAGTGATGCAAGTGACAGAGTCTGAACCTTCTCCCGCTCCGAGTGGCTGAGTTTGAACAACAGTGACAAGAAAAAGCCGGGATGTAGGGGACATTCGAAAGGACTCTGCCCTTCACACAGATCCTGTGACAGGAACACAGTCATCCCATCAGACCACAGGACAGTGTTGCATAGTCATGTGTTAGGGACATATTGTCCTGGCAACCCCAGCTTGCCCCTGGCTCATGTGACAAGCAGGTCTTGTCCCGCTTCCCTTGTCCCATCACACAGCCAGATGCGGACCTCAGCCTCGAGAAGCCTGGCTCCCAGAGGCTTGCTGCAGGGCTTTTGTTCATGCCAGATGGCGTAATTATTCATCCTGTTCATTACTGCTAAAACTTGGGGCAATAATGTGCCTTCATGATCTCTAGGATGATGGACTGGGAGCCTCAGCATCCAGGGTCCCTGGGCAAGACACGGCACGTGCAGTGGCCGGGGCATGCAGCACCATCCCCTGTGGCATGGTCATGTTTTCACTTCTCACTGATAACTCCTCTGCTGTTCTTTCTTGTATTTTCATAAGCTTCATCTCCTGTGTGGTGCATTTAGTGGAGAGTTAACTTCTCAGGGCTTTGGTTCAAAAAGACATCAGAAGCTTCAAGTACTTGGTCACCTTATCTCAGCAACCAGGGTCTGCCAATCTATCTGGGGATTATCCTGAGGATGAGGGTAGAATCTTGCCCTTGGAGAGGTCAGATGAGAATGTTACCATAGATTTTATCATAACCCTGAAGCTGGGATTTTCTCCCACTGAGATTTCCAGCACTTTAACCGCGTGTTCAGTTAGACAGACCGCACATGATGCTGTCGGACTGGTGTTTAGCTTTTCTGCTTCCAAGCCTGGCTTGACCTAAGACGAGAGCTGGGAGTGGAGGGGAGGAAGGGGAGACAGGCTGGGCAGGAAACAGAGTCCAGTGAACTTCTACAAACCTTAAACAACTGCAGTTGGCTGGGATTCAGCATGTGAGATAGACCAAGGTTCAGGGTGATTTATTTTATCTAGAATTGTTTCACATCTCTGGATGTAATGTGTGGGTTGGCTTCCCCTCCAAAAGAAAGTGGGCCTTCCGAAGAAGGCTTTCAAAACGATCATCCATTTATCTGTAGTGCAGCATTTGCTTTCTCTGCATTCACAAATTTGGAACTAATTCCCTGTACGACATAGCATTTAATGAGTTTGTCTCCTGAGTTCTGCAAAGCATTTAAAATCCTTTTGATGGCATTTTCTCTTTAGTAATTAATGTCTTATCAGTGAGTTTTGCAGAGAACAATGGCCTGATTCTCCTCCGATGCCATTTTACATCTCTGTAGCTTCACTGACTACAAATGACTTACTCCTGCTTTGCATAGTGGGAGAGGAGAATTAAGACCTTAAGCTTACCACTATTTAATCACATGCTTTGAACTCATTTTCTCTCATTCAGAATTTGTCCTTTGCTTGCAGCCCTGCATAATTCCCATTTTACTATCATTAGGAAGGTGGTCATTATCGAGAATAAATGTACTACCCTTTGATTTCAGAAACCCCCCATGAGGGATGCTGCAGCCAGGGGAAGTCCCACACGGCGTCTCTCACGGTGGTAGGTGGTGGCTCTTCTCCTCTCCTGGGTGTGAGACTTCCCCCAGCGACTGTGCCACAAGCACTGAGGGACATTGGCCGTTATGTCATTTCACCCCTCATAAGCCTCTTGTACTTACCTGAAGAGTTTGCAATGGCACTCAAAGAAAGAAAAGCTTGTAACATGAAAATGAAGCTTTTTCTCCTGCATGAGAACTCCAGCTGCATTTTCGCTTAGAAAGAGTCAGACTGTAGACTCTCCTTGTGCTGCAGACTAGTTTGTTTTGATGCTCACAGGATGTATATCCCGAAATTGGAATAAATATGCTGGAACATGTAGGACCTGGACATATCTTTATTTTTTTCTTTTGGCTCCGCATCCAGTTCCATCCTGAGAAGGTAAAAAACAACACCAACAAGGAGAGAGACAGAAATGTGAAAAACCCAAATAGCTGTGATAAGGCTTGAAACAGACAGATACTCACTTGTTCTTGGAATATAAGTTTATTTTAAATATAATTCTATATTTATATCAGAACAATAAAGTATGAGCAGCCAAGAGGTAGCAGATACTGTTTTAAAATACTTTCAGCAATTATACACAAATCTGGACTAACTTTAGCATGCTCAGTATAATATATGGGCAAGACCTGCAGTATCTGTTTAATCCCATAAATTAGGATGTGATAAATGGTGTCAGTTAATTCCAGTGTGTTTTTTCACGTGTGTGAGCATAACTCCTTATAGGTACAGATTTCCAGGGCCAGACAACCCAACTCAGTTAAGCCAAGTGTGACATGTTGTGCATTGTATTTTAAGAGTAACAGTAAGAAAACCTTTGCTATAAAACCATTTAAGCTACAAAGCAAAGTGCTCAGAGTTGAGAAACATCAGAATGAAGGTTGTCCTTGCAGCTAATGCCTTATGATACCATCTTTAATTACAGTCGTCTTTGTCATTGTCTCCGTAGCTTTCAACTTCTGCAACAAAACGCTGCATGGATCTTACTGACCACACTAGCTCTCACTACACAGCCTGTGATTTATGCTTATCAGCCAAGGCAGAGTGGTGGGGCAGTCAGACATCTTCCCATTGCAATGTGCTGACAGCGGAGGAACGTGGAGCTTTACGTCCGACGGTGTCATTTCAAGGTCTGGAGGAGAACGCAGTTGCCCAACAATAGGCAGGTATTGTCTTCGGCAGGACCAAAGGTCCTTCCCCTTCTTTTCCTGGTAACCCCAGGCACTGCACTGTCCTACTTTTCTCCCTCACTGCCCCTGCAGGTATCACCTACCATGGGGTTGATGCCCCTCTCCGTCAACACCTTCCTCCACTCTCGCTCTTGTCCTTCTCCCATTGCGTTCCTCCCTCCCCATTTCCTCCCTTTTCCTCCTCACCCTCCAACTCTCACAAGCACTGCCCCTCTCTTTATTCCTCCACAAGTAAATCAAATTCCCTTCTCTTCCCCCATGCTGCGCAGGCACACACTGCAGACCTTGTCTCGCAAGCGCCGAGAGGAAATCTACAGCCAGCCCTTTTATTTGGAGACCAACCACAGAGACATTTCTGTGGCTCTGAGCTGGAACATGCCCGGCCTAGACGGGATTTTTAGATGTCAGAATTTAACAAGTCCCTGCCGAGCATGTACAAACTGCAAAGACAGTAATGCTTAGACATGGACCAAATTTGGGAATAATTTCCCAAATGTGTTGAAAAGTAAATTTCTGGTGTTTGGTTGACTCCTTTTGCCACATGTTTGCTCTTTGCTTCCAAGCACGGAGGTAAAACATCTTCTCAGAGAAATGCTTGAAGGAATTTGGCTTACTGTAGACAAAATAACATACTTGCTTCTAACCTTGCTCTTGGATATAGATGCACCATTCTTGATAAAACTTGCAAAACAAAAATAAAATGAAACAAATAAAGTCAGCTGGAGGCTGATACCTAGCATAGGAAATTTCAGCTGGATGCATTAAACTTTGGCAAATGTGTAAGCAACTGACAACAAGATATAATAATGAAAAAGTGTTGGGCAATCTCTGCACCTATAATTCATAACACCTACACATTTTAAGATAATGGAAATTACTCATGTTCATCAGGAATTGAATAGATGTCTCTGTTATTACTTGTATTATTCAGTTAGCAACAGCAGCCAAATGTATGTCTAACTGACTTTCATTAACTTCAGCAGTATACCGGGCAGAATTAAAATCTATTTCAATTCAACTCTTCTGTATTTTTCTCCTGAGGTACCACATACAAACCTTAACCACGATACCATCTTTTGGGTTAATAAACTAAATCAACAATGCATTTCATTTGCAGGGATCATCACGTATGAGATGCTTCCAGGTATGCAGATGTCTTGGGAAAATATTGAGCCATGGCTCTAAATGAAACTTTCAGAGATAAAGAAATATCTTTTTGTATTTTAAAAGTACATTTTGTCCTAATAAAAAAAAAAAAAAAGAAGCAAGTGTAATAGTCTTGGCTAGAATGGCATACTGGTAAATTTTACTCTGTTCAGGAGGCCAGCACGAACTGACACCAAATTTCTTATGGCAGTTAACATCCTGGGGTGTTATTACTTTATATGTATAATGTTTAAATGTGAAAGCTGGGGATATAATGTTTCTTTGGCCAGGTTTCATAATTTTTTGGTGGCCCTCACTGTCAGTATTGTGTCCTTCACTTTGCTTTTGGTGCTTGGTAAGCTTCTGTCCTGGAAAAGAGACCCCCCAGATGAGCAAGGCACGTATTTTACATTTAAAAGTTCCAGTGGCTTGCTGAATAGCAGGGAATGGGACTTGTTCTAGGAGCACTGCCAAAGCCGGGCTTTAAAGCCAGGTGGTCAGGCCACCTTTGAATGTGGACCATAGTATCACAGAATCACAGAATGGTTTGGGTAGGAAGGGACCTTAAAGATCATCTAGTTCCAACC
>NW_010242042.1:0-4801 GCF_000690775.1 Eurypyga helias | reverse complement strand
CTCACCACCCTCTCTGGGAAGAACTTCTTCCTGATATCTAATCTAAACCTCCCCACTTTCAATTTAACAGGCCCTTGTAAAAAAAAACCCACCATCTTCCTTGTAGGCCCACTTCAGGTACAAGTGATGAGTGACCGGCTCAGGACGAGTGACCGGTTCAGATGTCCCTCCCTAGGCAGTGGTCACGGTTTGACAAATTTAACTCTTCTGGAAAGCTGGCTAAGGCCATTCCCACCTAGCAGATTACTCCAGATCCCCTCTTGCCTACAGCATCCCGCTGTGCGTCCATCACTGGACTGAAGCCCCCAGCCTAGGTTTATCTCTGTATCCCTTCGCATCCCTACTCACTCCTTTTGTTCCACAGCAACAAACACAAACCAGCTCCACATCCAAGCTGCTCCTGGCCTGCTTCCCCCTGCTCAACATCCGTCAGGAGGCCGCTGCTTGCCCTCTGCCTGCAATGTCAGCCTTTTATTTTCCTCCAGGCTGCTCCTCGAGCAGGGGAGGAACGTGGTCTTCGCTGTCCTCTTTCACCTTCCTCCTCCCCACTACTCTTTTCCACAGAAAAGGAGCAAAAAGGTTTTGTTTGCCAGTTTTCTGTTGTCAGTTGTTGCCCAGCTAAGCTGCAGGCCAAGCTCAGACATTCTGTTGCGTTCATAGAGTCCAGCGTCATGAACCAGACTGTAAACGACATATAGACCTACGGTATGGCCCCGGCGGTGCCATGGCAGACACAACAAGCGCTGGTTGCTTAATGGTGCCCAACCATGCTGTTGTTTCAGCTATCGGGGAGCGCCTGGTTGTGTGCAGACATGTTTTGCGTTTCATATCTAACCAACACAAACAGATAGATAGAATAAAAAATAAAAACCCTGCATAAATCTATGATTCAGAAGCTGCATAGCAGAAGAGTCCTTTGAATCAAAGAGAAAGATGTCCCAGGGTATTTTGAGGATGCTTAGAAGAGGTACCCTTGGAGGGAGAGTCTGTTGAAGAAGGATGCATGTTCATATAATTACACTGTTAAGAACTGATGCAAAAAAAAACCACCATTCAGTGACATGTTACCAGAAATTGCTGCCACGTCTCCTGTGGTTCAATGGTCCCATGAGCACCAGTCCTATCCTACCACACCCCTTAATTCAGATTATAATTCAGAATTGAACCCGACTGCACTTGCAAATATTTAGTGAGACATTTTTATAGAAGACATGGCTAGTTTTATTGTTGTTAAATTAGAAGCATAAAACTTGGGAGTTTGGGGATGTAGTAATAAATCTTACTCTGAACTGTCCTACCTACATATTTTAGCAAGTTTATTTCAGATCATTGCTGGTATGAATTCAAACAGATTTATGTCAGCTGCTTTATTCCTTCTCACAGGTTCTGCTCCTCTTTGAGTAAGTTATTCGGGAAAATTTGCCACCTCATGATCTTTGAATGTGATGCCAGGGCTATCCCATCCTGGGCACAAATACAGCCACTGGTCATTTATACAACAAACATCAGCTCCAGCCACTGCCACCTCATCGCCCGCTTGACTGCAGTGTGTGGCTCAAGGTTTTGCTGTGTTCACTGGTGCTCTGGGCCAAGCGTTCTCAATCACGCCTTGCATTATTGGCCAAATCTTAATGGAGAAACTGCATTCTTAGCTACTCCTCACGTAGATCTCCTACCCTAGCCCCGCGGGTTGTGCAGGTCACCTGGAGGACTTGGCCACACAGGGATGAGTGCTCAGGGAGTGCTTGGGAATTTAAGCACATTTATCCTTAATAGAGCCTTGGCAGCCAGAGGCTGGAAATCTTTTTCCCAAGATTTCCAAACTTGCCTTTTGTACAGCTCCCATCCCTTTCTAACCACGACTATTCCTTAAAATGCCAGTAACTCCACGGCACATCCCACCAAAGGGGTCCTGGAATGCACTGTCTGTGCTCTGCGGTACTCCTAGCTTTAGAAATGTTTGCATTTATGTGAAGTTCCTCTGTGCCAGTGCAAATGAGCCACATCCAGGAACAAAGGCTACAAATCCAGGAGGTTTATTTCCCCCTAGAAGAGATCCAGAACTGAATTTTCAAATTGGGTGGACATTTGATATATAGTTGGGGCTTTTCTGTGGTTGATAGCCACACTGAACGTGCGAAACACCATGTCCTCTCGCATCCTTCCTGCACATAACACATGTTGTAAAAAATAATGGCCTTTGGTGCAGTTTGTCTCTCAATTCCATCTTATTCCCACTCCAGCCTGGTTTGTCTTGATGTTGGGGTTGTGATGTGGTGGCTGGTGCCTGTTGGAGGACTAGGGGGGCTCAGGGTGGCATAAGGCAGTGAGGTGATCGCTGCCTAACAGTCTCCATCAGAAACATCCAGGCCTGCAACTCTCTCTTGGCAGCTCTGTCCCATCTCCTGGCTCCCGTTACCCTCTCCTTGCAGTTCTCATTACATAATTCTTTTGGGTTAAAAACACTTGGTTTTGGATTCGTGCTGGGCCTCCCTATAAAATAAGGGTGACAAGAGGAGCAGGAACAGGAGCACTTGGCTGTGTTAAGGTATCACAGCTGTTCTCCATGGGACCGTGTATGGAAATGATCCGACTGCAGTACAGTGCTCCCAGACGGAGGGCTCCGGAGTGTGGGGAGGCAGAAAGTTGGTTCCAAGACAATTTTTTGTTATTTCTGTGACCTACCAGGGTTATTTCTTTTCTCTTCTTTCCTCCTCATGCTAATTTCTATCTTTCCAAGTCATCTGTCTGGTTTCTGGTCTTCAGTTCTGCTCCTTGTAGTATCAGTGCGTGTGCTTAGATTTGTGCCTGGCATCAGAGATTGACCCGGCACAGATTTAAGGATGTGAATTAGTTGTTTAGAGGTTTAGCAGGTCTTAGCCCCAAGTCCTGCATGGGCACTGCCGTATGGACACTCATGGTCCATGTCTTAGCCCCAAGTCCTGCATGGGCAGGACACTCATGGTCCATAAGGAGCCCATTAGCTGCTGTTGTCTTTGCCTGAGGAAGGCCTTCTCTTTGCTGGTTGCAGATGATATTTTCGTCTTTGATAGGTTCTACCGAGTACAAAAATCCCTGATAATTATGGATTGTAACATGAAAGAAAAGGTGAGCTTGGTTTATTTGTTAAAGATGTGCCTGAAAGGTCTGAATGCCAAAAAACCACCCTACTGTTGTAAATCACCTGACCTTTGGTGTCTGACAACCCTTAGGATGCTTCCTGTGTTCAGCTTCTCTGCCTTCACAGTCGCCCTTTTATGTTACTTGTTTCTTATGTGGTGTTGTTTTCCTGCTGTTAAGGATCCTGCCAGCATGAGGAATGCTATTCTGGTTTCCGCTTTGACTTGGGGCAAGTTGCAACCTCTTTATCTCTCCCATCCCTGCAGATGGGGTTGCCTGTAAGACCCCGTGCCTATGTGAGGTCCTATGGATTTGGCCCAACTGGAGTTTTCCTTTCTTTCCTTCACTGCACTACACTCACCCACATCAAACAGGGCTGAAATTATTGCTGGTTTGCAATCCTGCTGCCTGTCAAGGAAGAGGAAATACAGAATTGGGCCCTAGGTGTTTGCAATGTACTTGGAAGGAAAAGGCTTATATTAAACAACCTGTTTGATATAAGGAATATATTAAACACTCTGTGTGACACCCACAAAGAGCAGACTATTGAAAATCTGGGAAGATTCCAGTGAGGAACGCAGCCTAAAAATCAATGACATGGTACGTCCGGAAGGTGGATCTAGAAATAGCAGGCGTGGTTAACTGTTGAGAGGTATCACGTTCCTGGGACTGGGTCGCATGCAGCAAGAGCACTGCAGGCACGGCCACCTACCCCTCTGGGGACAAGGGTCCTGTCGCTACCCAGCACAGAGCCAGTCGCTGCACCCACATTGCATAGGGACACTGTGTGTTTGCCTGGGAGAGGCTGGGAAAGCGATGAGTGGGGAGAGAGACCGCTTGTGCCAAATTATCTTTATTTTCTTAGATGGCATGCCTGTTTTGATAGGAAAGCGACCAGAGCGGGAACTGAAGGCGGTTGGGATCTCAATACCACCCGTCAGCCAAAGCGCTCCACAGAGGACAGGGCAAGCGAGGCAAAGGGAGTGGAAAAACATCCGCCTGGGAAAAACATCTGCCTAGGGAATCTCCCTGTGTTCTTCTTGCCCCCTCCAGGGCCGAGGTCCTCTAAGAGGGATGGGGTTTGCTAAAGCAAACGAGACCATTACTGTCCTTGTGACCGTTTGAGTCGGGCTACAAAACGCTGCCTGCAGCCTTCTGAATTAAATCCCGACCGGTAGTTTGTAAGCGAGACTGATACGCTCTGCTTTCCTGCTCATTGCTCCTCTCCCGTGTCCAACAGCTGATGTAATATATGGACACGTTCAGCAGTTGGAAACGCGCTGGCATAGGCGAGGGGATCCTAAGTCCTGCAATACCACCGTTTTCCCCAGTTGAGAAATACCATGGACTAGTCATAGCAAGACTTCTTGTTTTGGCTTCTGGAGCGCACATTCTTCGGGCTGTCAGTTCCTGCAGTATTTACGTTAAAGAGACAGCTGCTGGATCCATGCAACTAGGTGCAAATCACGGCTGTCCCTTACGTGCCACCCCTTCACCCCTAAAAGTTTCCAGTTGTCTTGTTGAGGGAGAAAAGCCCCCAAAAAATGAATTTTAGGGGCAGAAAGCCAAGTGGGGATCCAAAATGGGCTGGCATTTTGGGCCACCCCCCCTCCTCGTGATTTTTAACCCCTCCGTCCTGTTTGTTGCGACGCTTGGTGCTTGGAGTAACTCGGGGTACCCG
>NW_010242041.1:0-2883 GCF_000690775.1 Eurypyga helias | reverse complement strand
AGCTTTCCTTGTCTTTTCCTCCAACGTTCCTCCTGCAGAGCGGGAGAGAAAGGGAGGTGATCAAGGGACTGAGTAATACTTAATTACCAGATAAGGCTAAATCATGACAGATATCCAAATACCAGCAGAATTAAAAAATTAGACAGCAGTTTTTCAAAAACGGACATTTTCATAGTGGTTCATGAACTGACTGATTAAAGATGAGTACTTCTGCAAACAAAACTGATGTGCAGCTGTGGTGGCTTGGCCCTGGCAGGCAACTAAGCACCACCAGTCCCTCTGCCACTCCACCCCCCAATTCCCAGTGAGGAAGGGTTGGAGGGAAAAAAAAACAAGGGAGGCTTGTAGAAGGTGTGATAAGAACTGTTTAATTTATAAATGAAACTTACAGAGTTGCTAACAATGCTATTGCTAATAAGTAATTAAAAGAACAGAAAAATAGAACAAATGATACAGGATCTCACCACCCGTGGACGGACACAGCCAGGTCACAGAACGGCAAGCACAAATAAATCCCAAACCCCGACCACAAAAGCAGAGGGAGGGGAGAAGAACCCCCTCCCTGAGCCCAGAGCCAAGAGCAGAGGGAAAGAAAACTTCCCTTTCCCAGTGCAATTTCCCTGACAAAAGACGCTACTTCTTTGCTAATCACCTGCCCCGAAGTCCTGACAAAGACCGCGATGCAGAGAGAAAACCGCTCTGCCAGCAGGAACCTCCGAGCTGACCCCCCCACCTTCCGGGTCCGGCACCCGCGGGCTACTACTCCCCGGCCCGCTGCCAGCGCCGCCGGTACGGGGTAACAGTGACCACTCAGCTGGGTGTGTTATGGAATGAAACAAAATCTTAGAGACTGGAACCAGTACAGAAACAAATAGTAATACTTCTTGTTTTTTCGAAACCAGAAAGACCTCAGCTAAATTTTTGTTGCCAGAGTTGGGCACCATACTTTGAGAATTATTTAGAACAGCTGGAAAAAGACCAAAGGACATAAAAAAGATGATCACTGTCTAGAAAATTTAATTTCTATGAAATACTGAATAAACTGGGACTGTTTATCTTAATGAAGCACAAAAAAACCCCATGAAATTAGCAAGGTGACACTCTCCTAAACACCCAGAAGTATGGTGTAAAGAGGAAAGGAGTAATTTGTAAGACATGAAAATACTAATCGTCTTAAAACTTAATGGGGGAAAATTAGGTTATATGTAGCTAAAAAAAAACCCTATGGAACTTTATAATAAAGGTAGCAGAATATTTACATATGCTGTCTGCGAGGCTGTTAAATCTTTATTATGAGGATCTTTAAAGGAAGCTGGAGAAGCATCTGTCAAGACTATTATGAGTACAACTAATGTATATTTGGAGCAAGGGCTTCACATCAGCTCAAGAGTTCTAAGATCAAGGGTGAGATCTTTGTTTTATATAGCTAACAATTACAATCATTGCTGCATTTTAAGACACACAAGACCAGGAAAAAAAAGAAAATTCCTTTTTTTCTTCTAGTTATTGTGATTAAACATATATATATATATAAATAAAAATTCTAGTGTCTGGACATTTTTCTACCCCATTTATCTAACACTACTCAGAAAAGCACTGATTTCTTATCAGATCAGACATTATGCTAATTTGTGCTTCATGAATTCATTGAAAAAATCTGTTCTAAAAATGTAAATATTAAGGGTAGCTCTGAAAAGATTTAATTCCATTTAAAAAGTAACCAAAATTACTTTTCTTGATGTCTTGTGAGTGATGGGAGTTATCTTTCGGGTATATAAGTTTTTGGTTTTTGTTCTTTTTTTAATTATTTTAGTCATACTTACTCCCTGATTATTTTGAAAACATTTTAGAAACCACAACTGTCAAGTTCCAATACTCCCATACTCATTTTGCTGACACTGAGTATATAATATTTGTGGCATTTGGCATTAATAATTAAATACTTGTGCTGGCATATTAAGAGTTTTTCCTGGAAAATTACATTTTTGTAAATGGTTTAGTTTTCGGTTATGTATAAAATTAAGGAGATTTTTATCATCATTAAGGATGCTTGGACTTTGTGTCATTAACATATTCTTCTTCTTTGAAAAGAAATGTATAAAAGTGATAGATGCTAAAGGTTATGTATTCGGTTTAGAATAGATTTTGTGATAATCAGCACTATTTTGTCCCAAAAGGAAAACTCTCATACATAGCGTAGTTATTGGAATGGAAATATAAAGCTTTGATGTAAGTCTCTTTAGAAAGTGAAAAATAAGCTAAACCAGACACAGTGGTTTGTACAGACGGTGAGTTTCCAAATCTTTTTGACATGCTGTCCAGAAGAATCAACCAGGAAACCATGGGGATTGAGAGGCGACTTCTTAAGTGATTTTAAAAAGTAATACAGTTTTTAAATTCATCAACTGTTATTAAATTAATGTGTTCCCTCAACTGTCATCTTGGGTTTTATTCAAACACAATTTTACAGTTATGTCTAACCACAGGGCATGTATTCATAAAACCATTTAAAATGCATCTTTCATTTGCACATGTTCTCCATGTATTGTTCAACACTACAATTTCTTTGTAATGATTGCAGAACAGTAATACAGTTAAGAAGTAACATTTAAGAGCATAAGTTACCTCTTTAGCTTAGAAATCATCTAGTGTATCAAACAGATGGACAAGTCTTTCTCCTTCAAAGTAACTGCTGTTATAACAACTTGTTCTCTGAATGGAAATGAGTGAAGAGTACATTTAAATAAATTTGTATGTATATGTGTGTAAAATATTCAGAAACATTCATGTGTACATCCATACACTGTTTTATCCCTGATGCCTTTTTAAACACACTGTATCTATATCACAGTCATAGAATCATAAAATCATAGTATCATAGAA
>NW_010242040.1:631-1179 GCF_000690775.1 Eurypyga helias | reverse complement strand
CAGACATTTGCTTTGAAATGGGGTAACCTTAATGGTATCACCTTAACACACGGCATCCCGTATAATAGCACAGGACAAGCCATAGTCGAACGAGCGAACCAAACGCTGAAATCTAAATTAGAGGTGTTAGCAAAACCAGAAGGTTTTACCAATGCCATTCCTTCGGGAGACCAAGCACGCCTTTTGGCGACAGCTCTGCTAGCATTAAATCAATTCCCCAGGGGGGAAGAGGCGAACAGCCCTACCCAAAAACATTGGGCCACTCGAGCGCTAGAAGGCGGCCCATTGGTCATAATTAGAAATGAGCTGGGAGAATGGGAACAAGGGTGGAGGCTAGTCCTTACGGGGTGAGGTTATGCCGCTGTCAGAAAAGATGGTAAAGTTAAATGGTGCCCACTTAAATCCATTAAACCGGACCTCCAGAATAAAACTAATGAAAACTGTGAGTTTTTGTCCACAGGACCGAATCATCGGACGCCCCCGTAACTCGTACGCCCCGGTGGCAAACAAGAACGACAAGACAAGCGCCCTGGCCGTGCCTGGAAGTT
>NW_010242040.1:0-601 GCF_000690775.1 Eurypyga helias | reverse complement strand
GGGGGGGCACAGTGTTTTTATGTGATTTCACTTTTGGGGCTCGTAGTGCCATCTAGCGGTACGTATACATACCAACCGTGGGAATGGGTGCAAGGAACATGGGAGAATCAGAAAACACACAAAAAATCGTCACCTCAGGACTACCTAGCTTTCAGGTATCCCCCTGTGATCTGGCCCCCACGAAGCCCTGTCTAGAACGCTTGCAGTACTACATGTGCCCCAGCTCTAATCCCGGCAGGTCTTATTGCAACACCCCTAATCAATACTACTGTTCTTACTGGGGATGTGAGACCATAGCCTCTGACTGGAAACCAGGAGCGGGACCAGACAAGTACTTGAAGGTACAATGGGGGCCTTACAACTGCATCAGGCTCCCTGATGCATCTTATTATACAAGACACTTCGTAAAGATTCCTATAAAACCAGAGGATAGAGAGTGGTGTACATACCTTGTGTTAAATGTAACCAATGAAAATGACGAGGTATGGACTATCAGCAAAACCTGGGGCTTTAGACATTGGGAACCCGGCGCAGATAGAGGGGGACTGTTTTTCATTAAAAAACAGGAAGTAAAGAACAGCGTAGCAATCGGCCCCAATGT
>NW_010242039.1:0-3684 GCF_000690775.1 Eurypyga helias | reverse complement strand
GCTCGGGGGTGCCGCTGAGCTGGCCTGGCCTGGCCTGAGCGCCGCGCCTGGCGCTCGGCTGCGGGGGGCGTTCGGGAGGCCGCGTTTACAGCAGGTTTTCACGGGGCGGTTGTGCGCTCTGCGGGGAAGGCAGCTGCCACTGAAGCAGAGCGCGTCTGCCGACAGCTCTAGCAGCTTGGCCGTGGCGTCCGCGGAAGCGCCGCTTCAGCTGGGTGCTGGCTGCCGCGCTCGGAAACGCCGCGGTTGAATTGCCCGGTTACTGCTGCCTGTAGCCAGAGGCTCTGTGTGCTGCCGCGTCGTTGGTTATCACAACGAATCTCTTCAACACCGAGCCTCTCCGTGCAACTAAAGCTTCCATTTCGTTCTGATAGCACTCTGTTTTCAGTTGAAGTAAGTGTCCCAGAAGACTTGGACTGTGGGGTGAACGGTGTGTTGGTTTGAGTCAGAGCCTTGGGAGGGTGGAGAAGCGTGTTTCTGTTTGTATGGCCAAGTGCTTCAACAGAGAGCTGCCTTTCATTACTTCAGAATTTAGTTTGGAGAACCGCTTCAGGCTGCATTGCAGTCATGTTAGCCTTCGTTTATAGAATTCTGAAGGATGCTTTTGAAAGTGAATTATGCTACTTGTTTGATCACTTTTTCTTTCAGGGTGTCTGTTAGGGTTATAACTTGTATGTCGTATGGTTGAATAAATCCACACTTGGGACAAGCAAACCACGCTGTGCTAATTTACTTCTTACTGGGGTTTATGGACTCAGTCCAGGCAGTTGATGATGTCTGAGCTGTTTGCCATCTGCGGAAGTCAGAACGGGCATTGTCTGTCAACACACTGCTCCTTGGTTGCTCAAGGCTTGGGATGAGCATACAGTCTGTATCATTAGAGCCGCTTTAGTTGTGATGATTGAGGCCTTTTGTTCTTGAAATTCTAGACAGGAGCTTTATCTTCCTTCTGGTTGAAGGCTGGGGAAAGGAGGAGTGCCTCCTGTTAGGGCAGAAATGGAAATCCTGATGAAAATGGAAAACTAATATTTTTTTGTTTTTCTTTTCTTAGTTTCCTCAAGTATTCAAGAAACTTTTAACACAGATTTTGACTTGGGTGAGGGAACTCTTACACAACTCTTATTCGTTGTGCAAATGCATTAAAAAAGAACAGGCCACATGCTTTAAATGGAAACTCTTCTGGGAGGCCTGGAAAAGCAGATGTTGAAACACGTATGGAGGTGGAGATTTGTCTTGGTACCACAGTAAGCTGGAAGCTAGTTAGGAGCTACATTTGCACCAGACCATGTTGCCCCCAGTGTGCAGCAAGTGGTAACTTCTCCCAGGGATTATAATCAATAACTTGATCAAAACGTGTAGTTTGGAATGTTGTGTACTTGTGGTGTCAGCGGCTCGCCATGTAGCTGAAACGTGAGATCTTCCTCATTGTTAGGTATTGACAGTATGCAGAGGCAGGGAAGTCTGTGGTTAAGCTGTAGCAATAGTGTTGATCCCATCTTAAATGGGTTTGGGAAGCTTTTTTTGTCGTTGTTGCTTTTGAGAACATGAACCACTTTGGTTTATTTGTTTGATGTAGGATGGATGCGACTCTGAAAGAGCTGACCAGCTTGGTGAAAGAAGTCTACCCGGAAGCACGGAAGAAGGGCACACACTTCAATTTTGCAATTGTTTTTACTGATCTCAAGAGGCCTGGATATAGGTAAATGGCAGCTTTCTCCTGCAGGTTAATAGGATTCTGGCACTGGAGCAGTATATTGTCTGTCATTGATACTGTTTTTTTCAAGTGTAGAACCCACAAATCAAATCTCTGAAGTTCTTGATAATAGATCACATGATGACCACTGTAAACTCTAGCTTTTGCTTAGTGTCTGTTGCTGTTAACGCGTTCCCAAAACACTGAACCTGTGTGCTTGGAGGCACTGTGTTGGCAGCCAGCCAGAACACGGGCCGACGGCTTGAGGTGAAGCTTTGTTTCTGGTGGTACGCGGTGTGGCAGGTCTCGTGTCTGAGAAGGCATTTGCGATTTAGCAGTGATCTTGTTGCAGGTATCCACCTTCCAGACTGTACGAGCTGACCTTTGCCAGCGCCCAGGCGCTATGTCCCGCCCTGGGGTCTTGCTGTGTGTGTGGAAGGGGGCAAGGGGTTCCCTTTCTGGTATTTAACTTCCTACGGTGGAGGGCTCCCCCATCCCTCTGCCCCCTCAGAAAGAGGATTCTGCTTAGCTTGGCTTGGTGCATCTGGTACTGGAGAGCAAAAACCCAGGGTCCTGTGTGGAGCTGAAGGCTAAATGCAGTGAAGAGGGTGGCATGGGGAGGTTGTCATGACCCGGCACGGTTTCTGTTTTGGAGATCGGAGGGGTTTGCCCCCGACTAACTTGCCTTTCCTGTGTGCAGGGTGAAGGAGATCGGCAGTACCATGTCGGGCAGGAAGGGCACAGATGATTCCATGACGTTGCAGTCTCAGAAATTCCAGATAGGAGACTACTTGGATATAGCAATTACTCCTCCGAATCGTGCGCCGCCCCCGTCGAGCCGCATGCGACCGTACTAGCTTCTCGCCTCTTCGTGTGGTTGCATCTTCTGTTTGTTCCCACTTGCTGTTCTAAAGCAGGCACACCTGAAAACACCGCGTCAGAAATTAAAGTTAACTTTTAAACCTTAATTTTAGCTTGTTTAGAAGGAACACCTATCTTTAGCAGTGCCATCCTCCTGTCCCTGAGTGTTGATCTGAACAGTGAGTGTGTCCAGTGTTTCAAGATTCCCGTTAAATCCGACCAGAAGGATTACAGGTGTTCTGTATTTCTGCCTTGTTTGGAATAAAAATTGATGTTATTCATCTTTTGATAGTGTGGTGGTGTTTGGTTTTGGGTGGGCTTTTTTGGTGGGGTTGTTTAGGATTTACTTCGTGGATTTCTGCAGAGAAATTCCAAGTCAGTGTTTAATGGCAGTTGAAATAGAAAGGAGGAGGGGCAAAGCCTTTGTCTGATGACTTCTGGGCTTGGTGAGTAGGGGTAGGTGACAGTGCTGGCTGTGGCTGGGATGGAGTTGATCTTTTCACAGTAGCTACTATGAGGCTGTGGTTTGGATTTGAGTTGAGAAGAATGTTGAGAACATACCGATGTTTTCCGCTGTTGCCAAGCAATGGTTATGTTAAGCCAAAGACACCCTGTTGCTGATACTGCACCTGTGTTCCCAGCTTCTCTACACGAAGCTGGGAGGACACAGCCAGATGACTGACCCCAGGGATGTTTCAAGCCATCAAACCTCACACTTGATATGTAAGCTGGGAGAGTGTGCTGGATTCAGTCAGGAAAGAGTTAACTCTCTTTACCATGGATGTTAGGAAGCTGTTCCTGGATGCAGAGAGCAGCACTGATAAGGTCTCAGCTGGTGCTGGGGAATGCCTGTACCAGTTTCAAGGTCTTTGCTTCTGATCCTGCAGCTGCGATCCCAGCTCTTGCGGTCTCGCTACAGAGGGTGCTGGGACACACAGTTCAGGCACCTGACCCCAACTGACCAAGGGAGTATTTCATTCCATAGTACGTCATGCTGGGGGCAGAGGCAAGGAGGGGGTCTGGTCGCCATTACTCTCTCCCTTACTCTCTCTTTCACTCCCGTACGCCTGCTAATCCTCACCCTGACTCCTGCGTTAGCTGCTTCGCTAACTCCTGTGCTGGCTCATTCCTGA
>NW_010242038.1:28778-29035 GCF_000690775.1 Eurypyga helias | reverse complement strand
CAGTCCCCGCCAGGCCCGGGGGCTCCAGCCGGGCTCCCCTCCCCATTGTTTCCCTCCGGAGGTGGCCGAGGATGCGGATGACATGAAACCGGCACCTTCCTGTGTTCTCAGGGCTCTGCTGGCTTTAAGCTGTCATGTGGGTGGCCTAGTCTTAAGGAGAGCTTTGAGTCACCCTCGGTTTAAGTTTGTTAACGGTTGTAAAGCACTAGGGGGTTGGATGCTTCGGTTTGGATTGGTTTTTTTTTTTCAGTCTGATT
>NW_010242038.1:18596-28739 GCF_000690775.1 Eurypyga helias | reverse complement strand
AGCAAGGCTGCGTCTAGGAGTGTCCTCAACATAACAAGCTAAAAGAATAACACAGCTTTCCCAATTTGCTTATGGCAAATGCTGGAAATGTGGGCTCTTAATATTGGTATTTGACATCCTTGCAATTCCTGGGATTTTTTCAGAGTGTACGACAGGGATGCAGCTTCCCCCAGTATAGTACCTGTGAGAGTTTTCTTACTCTTCTGTCATGGTTTAGCACCACACAGCTGCTTGCTCACCTCCCCTTCCCCCAGTGGGATGAGTAGGAGAATGGGAGGAAAAGGCTGGAAAATTTCATGTGTTGAGATAAAAACAGCTTAATAATGGAAAATAAATTAAATAAAATAATTATACTAATAATGGTAACAATACTGCTAGTAATATGTAATCAAAAATACTACTGCATAATGAAAACAATGGGGAAAAAAACCCCACAAATGATACAACTGCTCACCACCCGCTGGCTGATGCCCAGCCGGTCACTGAGCAGCAAGAGCCAGAGAGAGGGTGAGCTAGAGCCCTAGCCCACTCCCTCCAACTTAAATACCGTGCATGGCGTTTGATGGAAGGAAATGTCCCTTTGGTCAGCTGTCCAGGCTGTGTCCCCTCCCAGCTGCTTTGTAGAGAAGAAGCTGGGAACGCAGGTGCAGTATCAGAAACAAGTCCTTGGCTTGGGGTAAACATTGCTTGTCAACAAGGGAAAACTTTAGTATGTTGTCAACATTCTTCTCAGCACAAATCCAAAACAGCCTCGCACTAGCTACTGTGAGGAAAATTACCTATCCCAACCAAAACTAGCACATCCTGGTATTCCTTAGTTTGGTACTAATGGATTTTCCTTTACATTTCCTTAACTGCGTTAAACTTTGATCAGCCATGCGATTGCTTTGTGATGTTCGGATATTTTTCTGAATTTTGCCTTAATGTGTGTGTAATTTTTTAAAAACTGTAGTTTTGAGTTTGCTATGTCTTCAATGTTTTATGTTTTCAGGATAGTTCAGCTGGTATCTCTTCCCCTTGCTAGCGTAGAAAATACTAGCTTTACATGGGTGTAATTTTAATGGTTCTATTAATTGACATTCTTAAAATATTTACTTTTATCTCCAAGATACCATAGATTGCATTCTTCTGGGGTCTGTTTCTTATTAGCAGATTCTTAGGAGAATGTCAGTGAAAAGAGAGTGACATTCAAAGGTACTGGATGTGTTCATTTGTCAAGGCTAGATTTAGTTACATGTTATGGAACCCAGGGTCCTCTGTACAGAGGAAGCGCGTTGTATTAAGTTGTTGGCAGGTAAATGGCAACTAGTTAATGCTGTTGAATACAAACATTATGGATTGTAAGACTTCTTAGAAAAGGAGTATTTAATAATCAGTTACTTGCCCTCTAACTCTTGGTACAGGCCCCCAACCTCTACAGTGTCAGACTGATGACAACCAAGATCATGGTCTCCACCCTTTTGCCATAATAGTTTGAAAACATTCCAGTTTAAGGTTTGAGAACTTCAGCCACCTGGTAGTCTACTACCTTTGTAGTAAACAAAAATGGTCAAAAATGCTTTTTTACAAAAATGGCAAAACTCCCAAATGTTTTCTGAAGAGATGCTTTAAAATAATTTGTGACTGCATGTAGTTGCTAAAGTAGATAACAGAGCCAGAAAAATGAATTGAAGGTTAAGATTATATAGCTGATAGTGAGTTTTGTCTGTGTGGAAAATCTGAAGCCTATTAATCTATTGCTAAAAGTGTTTGTGACTAAAAAAATATCTTGAAGTAGCTTAAAAAAACCCTAAATAATTTTTAGTTCGCATTAATAAAATTCTTCCTGGGCTCAGAGAAGACTCTAATTTGAAAGGGTAGTGTAACCTGCTTGCAACATGTTGATGTAGAATTTTTGCTTCAAGTCTGCAGCACTGGATTCTGCACTTCATGTGGTGTGATCAGTGCCTGCCTCCCTGAGCACTTCCATTAGAAACCTGACTTCAATGTTTATGAAGAGCTAGAAAGCAGTACGAAAAGGCTTGTGTGTAGACAAGGAAATTAAACACTGCGGAGGCTATCTGAAAGTCACAGGCAAGATTAATTTCACATTTGTAAGGTGTTTGTGCTGGCTGTCATCTGAAAGTGATGAATATCACGTGTCGAGTGGGATGTGGTAATTGGCTTTGGAACAGAACTAGCAGTGCTTTGCATTTCCTCATGTGATACTGGCTGCAGTGTCAGGAATGCTTAGGTCTCCAAAGGAGGCGGTTCGGTCGCTGTGCTCATTCCCCCTGCCACGTTGACATAATTATTTATATAGTCTCTTGCAGTAACAGATTAGAGACTCGCTCTGGGTTAAAATTAACTTGGCAAAAATGGTTTGTTGTAATCCAGACTAATTCCCTGATCTGGCTCACCTTGTGATTGTGCTTGTGACAGTGCAAGGTGAAGGGTTGCACAAAGATCTGTGTACAGAGGCAGGAGCAGAGAAACTGCTGGTTTTAGTTACTAGTGCCAGCCTAATAATTTTATGAAAGGAAACAGGAAAATATCTAATCCCGCAGTTTAACATACAGCTGTCTTTGCTCGTATAAGAGTGTTAAGAATCTGTTACTGTACTACTAGCAGTGGGAAATCTACTTGTCACGATTGGTTTGGAAGATAAATTTACTCTGAGTGTGCTTAATTTGTAGTCTCTGCTTTGTGGCTACTGAAATATCTGAGTGTGCTTAATTTGTAGTCTCTTTGTGGCTACTGGAATACATGAAAATGACTAGTAACGGCATAATGCCTAGTGGAGCCATGAAAGCCTGTAAAACACCAGTAGGAAGTATGAGCTTCTTCATAGGGCAAGTAAAAAGTTCATGTTGTTGGAATGGCATCTCATGCGCCAAGTTCTGAGTGGATGAAGTTGGAGGTCTGCTCTGCTGTTACTGAAGTAATGTAAGCTGTTAACTGCTTTCAATCCTGAAGGTTTGTATTTGCAGAATAAGGTAGATCAAAAGTATTTCTGATTATCATATTTTTCCAGTCTTCAAATATGTGGTTTTTTTCTCTGGATAACTTAATCCTAGCAAACATCCTCATCCAGCTGAATTACGTCTGTTATCTCAGGGTTTTCTCTGAACTGTCAGTTCCTTTACTCTTCTTTTTCCTTCTGAACTGTCAGTTCCTTTACTCTTTTTTCCTGTATGTACATGTATGTACTACCAGGAGTATGTTAAGCTCAGTATGTTCTTTACTCAGTTACTTCAGTTACTGTTTGCTTAGTAACTCCTTCGCTGAAAGAGTGGTCAGGCATTGGAACAGGCTGCCCAGGGAAGTGGTGGAGTCACCATCCCTGGAGGTGTTCAAGGAACGTGTAGACATGGTGCTTGAGGACGTGATCTAGTGGGTATATTAGTGTTGGGTTGATGGTTGGACTGGATGGTCTTGTAGGTCTCTTCCAACCTCAGTGATTCTTTGAGACTTTTTGTCGGATATGGGTAGATACACAAATCTAATGACTTTAGTATGGCTTGGTTTGTAATGAAAATGTTCACTAAATAATTTTTACTAACTTGAAATTTTAGTATTAGAGTGAGAATATGCCCTGAAATGTCAGTAATTTCATACTCATGTAAAACAGATGAAAACCAGTTTGACAGCTTGTCAAGTGATCTTTACCAAAAAGTTTATCATCTCTTTTTTCTGTCTCTAGGACATTGTGGTGGCTTAACCTGTGTTGTGGTTTAACCCCAACTGGCTACTGAGCACCACACATTCTTCCTGGGTGGGATGGGGGAGAGAATTGAAAAGAGTGAAGATTCAAAAACTTGTGGGTTGAGATAAAGATAGTTTAATAGGGAAAGCAAAAGCTGTGCACGCAAGCAGAGCAAAACAAGGAAGTCATTCAGCACTTCCTATCAGCAGGCAGGTGTCCAGCCACCTCCAGGAAAGCAGGGCTCCATCACGTGTAATGGTTACTTGGCAAGACAAACACCATCGCTCTGAAAGTTCCCCCCTTCGTCCTTTTTCCCCCAGCTTCGTATGCTGAGTATGATGTCACATGGTATGGAATATCCCTTTCATCAGTGAGGGTCAGCAGTCCCGGTTGTGTTCTCTCCCAACTTTTCCTACACCCCCAGCCCACTCACTGGTGGAGTGGGGTGAGAGGCAGAAAAGACCTTGTTATGTTAGCACTGTTCAGCAACAGCTGAAACATCTCTGGGTTATCAACCCCGTTTTCAGTACAAATCCAAAACACAGCCCCATACTAGCTACTGTGAAGAAAATTAATTTTATCCTAGCCAAAACCAACACAAGCTGGCAAGCAGCTAAATATCTTTTTTTCCCTCCCCTCCCCACCCACCAGTGGGATGGGAGAGAGAATCAGGAAAAAAATACGTAGAATTTGTGGGTTGAGATAAAGACAGTTTAATAGAACAGAAAAGGGAGGGAAAATAATAGCAATTATGAAGGTATATAAAATACAAGGATGGACAGTGCAATTGCTCACCTCCCACTGACCAGTGCCCAGCCAGCTCCCGATCAGTGGACCCTGGCCAACTTTCCCTCTAGTTTACTGGTGAGCATGATGTCATATGGTATGAAATGCCCCTCTGGCCAGTTGGGGTCAGCTGCCCTGGCTGTGTCCCCTCCCAGCTTTTTGTGTCCCCCCAGCCTTCTCCCTGGCAGGGCAGTATGAGAAGCTGAAAAGTCCTTTACTAAGTGTAAACACCGCTTAGCAACAACTAAACCATCAGTGTGTTATCCATGTCATTCTCATGCTAAATCCAAACCACAGCAGTATACCAGCTGCTAGGAAGCAAATTAGCTCCACCCCAGCCAAAACCAGGACAGACATCAATTCAGCAACTGTAAAAGTAACATCATACAGATCCAAGAGGCATTTCTGAATACGTTCTTTGCCTTCATTTGCACTATAAATTACTTGAGGACTGCGTCTGGATTTTTGTAGTAACGTTGGGTATCAGAGGTGCAGCAGTACTTATTGAGTACTCAGTATTGAAAATTTCTTACTAAAGGGAGACATCCTGCTGAGCTTGTCAAGTACTTAATGTGTTCTTGGTATAAAGTTCAGTAGAAAGATTCTATCAATTAGTTTAAAAACATGAGCTATCTGAAAATACAAATGCTTTCTTGGGGTTATGGGTTTTTTTATGCTTTACTTCCTTGCTGAAGTTGTATCTTTTAGCTTGGATCCTTCAGAGGAGAAAGGCTTCTGTTTGTATTGTGGGGACAAAAACCCCAAACAAATCTAGTGGTGTGAAGTGGCTTGACTGAGATCAGGGAAAATTTCAGTGATGATTGGGATGTAAGATTTCTGCTATTAACCAGAAATCAGATGGCTGGTTTTCCATCCATCTTGGCTGAAGAATAGGCAGCCAACTTTCTTTCATTTTATGGTGATTCTTTCTGCTGGATGATGATTTTTTTTTAAGTAGGCCAGCTCATCCACATTCATAGTTGTAAATAATACATCCTCTGCAGAAAATGGGTCATTAGGTTACTCTTCAGGTTTTTCAGAGTTGTCACAAAGTCTTCGCTTACACCCCTTCTTATGGCCAGTAATGGAATGCTTGTTTGGCCCTGGGTTGGTTTAAGTGTATGTTTTACAAATTTTATTGGAGAAACACTACTGAGGCCTTCACTTTGCACTGCCAGGTTATTAAAGAACTTGTAGAAACCATGTTTAGTAAATTTAGATATGTAAAATCTGTGGTGGTTGTTGGTACACCAGAAAGCCTTAATTTCTTCTGATCTAAACCCTTTACAAAAGCTGTAAGTTGGTTTTTGTTTGGGACTTACTTGATGCTTTTTTTTAAAACTTTAGATTTAAAAATTATGATTGAAGAAAGCTTGGAAGCATTCATTTGATTGAAAAAATGAAGGTTATGTATATAAAGACTAATAAAATGATAGCAGTGTTTCTTATGAAGTATTATGCATTACATATTACATTTTGTTCCATATTCCTGTAGGCCCCTTCCAGCTGAAATACTCTGGTCTATTCTGCTATTCTCTGTTTTTCAATTCTTACGTTTTGTAAATGTAATTTTTAAAAAAGTCTTTATGTAAGCCTAGAACTTTGTTTTGTTGGAAAATTGATGTGCTGTTGAGTCTTACATTAAGCTGACCTGTGCATTAGAAAAGCTAATAAGAGTTACTGTCTGGTCTAGGGTTTTTAGCTGCAATATAGTGTATTGTGATATTGATTAATAACTAAAACTGTAATTTTACTTGTCGTCTTTACCTTAGTTTCAGGTAAGGAAAACAGTTTTACGTAGTAGTTCTTTTAAAAGTACTGTAGTAGTTGCTTAGTCTACATCGTTTGTATTTGTGCAGTGTTAGTGTAGAAAACAACAATAGAAGCTGGAAAGAACTTAAGACTATTGAGAAGCTTAAGATGTTTATTTGTGTGTGTATATATAATAATAATTTCTATAAAATCTTTTATAAATTAAAGAACTGGAATCTATGAGAGTATTCGGGTTTTGTGGGTTGATAGAAATGCATTTCCTTTTCACAGAAATAGAGGCTAAAAGAGCCTTAGAAGTCTAGTGATGCTAAAAGACACCTTTGTCTTTTGGAGTCATGCATCTTTCTGCTTCTTCATTTACAAGGAAAGTATGTAGTTTGGAAAGGAATTAGTGCATGTGATAGAATCACATTGTGCTTTTTTTTCCCGCCGTATGTTATTTGTTTTGGATTACAAAATAACGCTATGTGGAACTTTGGTTCTTTAGTTAAAAGTCCAATTATGGACTTCAGTGGAATTGAACAGAAGGTAACAAGAAACTGTTAAGCTATTCTTTTTAGCTGTGAGTGTGCTTGTGTGAGAGTGCATCAAGTGGCAACAGCTACAGTGTTTGTACTGTTAAAAAGTGACGTTCTGAATGTTCACCTGTGGAGAAGACTGACATGTTCTCCACATAATTGATTTGCTACTGAACCGTTTGTATTGGGTACCTAACTATTTAGCTGTAATATTTCAGTCATTATTGGATAAGCCTTTTTAGTGTTCATAGGGTGTCTGTCTCGGGTCTTTTTAGCAAGGTAAGGTAGAATCATAGTGGTTTGGGTTGGAAGGGACCTTAAAGATCATCTAGTTCCAACCCCCCTGCCATGGGCAGGGACACCTTCCACTAGACCAGGTTGCTCAAAGCCACATCCAGCCTGGCCTTGAACACTTCCAGGGATGGGGCATCCACAGCTTCTCTGGGCAACCTCTTCCAGTGCCTCACCACCCTCTCCGTGAAGAACTTCTTCCTGATATCCAATCTAAACCCCCTCCCCGCTTTCAATTTAAACCCATTACCCCTTGGCCTGTCACTACAGGCCCTTGTAAAAAGCCCCCCCCAGCTTCCTTGTAGGCCCTTCAGGTACTGGAAGGCTGCAATAAGGTCTCCCTGGAGCCTTCTCTTCTCCAGGCTGAACAAGCCCAACTCTCTCAGCCTGTCCCCATAGCAGAGGTGCTCCAGCCCTCTGAGCATCTTCATGGCCTCCTCTGGACTCGCTCCATCCAGTCTAGTCCAGAGGAAGGTCATGAAGGTAAATAATAATTGCAGCAGGTTTTTGTCTCTTTCAATTCCTTTTACCTCTTCTTGAGTTTTGGTGTTCTTGTAGATGCCTTTCAAGCATAGGTAAGGCCTTACGTCATTTTCCTTTATTCCTAGATTAATCCGTGATGTTTGGTGGTGTCTTGATGTTGTCACCACCTTTGAGGATCTTGGCTACTCGGTGTGTTCCAAAATACTGTGTTCTAAACTTTTAAAATAGTTTATCCTTTCTGACTGTCAGGTTGGGGATTACCGATGAGGATGTTTGTGAGAATGTGATCATAGGTGTTGGTATCTACACAGTGGCAAAGTTCTTGGACAGTGACAACACATCTGGCTCATATATTGATGTTACACTTGCAGTAATTAAATCCATGTGAGGTCATTATATGAATTTACTGGAGTTTTTTTTCCCCATGGATAATGAAGTCTCTTCCACTTTAAACCAGCAAACATTGCCTGAATATTCTGCCAAAGTTCACAATAGTTTGAAATTTTAATATGCAAACATAAGAAAATACAACTCCGAAGTGAGACTGAAGAGGAATCAGCAGATTAGATTTGCAACTGTTGTGGTTGATTCTGCTTAGTATTTTAACCTGTGGCTGATTATTTTTTTCTCATTTATTTCAAAATGGCTACAGTTATCAATTTAAGGAATAATCCAAGGGTTATTTCTGCTTAACTGAAATTGGACTTTGCTTCCATGTTTTTTAAAGGTGCATGAGTTCTGTTGGCAATTTTCATCTAAAGTCTGTAATGTTCTCAGTAGTCTTCAGACTTTCTCACATGTGTGTCCCTGGGATTCTTACATGTACTGATTGGAAACCGTTTATGTGTATGGGGTTGTTTGGTTTGTTTTTTTTTTCCTTTTGTGTTCTTGGTTTGTGATGGCTTTTTTGGTTTTCAAACTGAGAGGAAATGCCAGTTAAAGTTTCAGTTCAGTTACTCTATCTGCTCTGGCAAGCTGCTGGTCTGTTAGCTGGCAAATACAAGCAGTTAGTCAGGTTGGTGCTGGAGCAACTTAAGAAGTTACCATTCCTCACTGCTAGCTCTGAATGTAGTAAATGTGCTTCCTGCATACTTAAAAACTTGACGTTGAATTTGTTTCTGCTATGTTAACCATCAGTTGTGGGGGTTTTGTTTTTCCTCCCATATTATGGTCTTCTTCCTGGCCACAGTATTTTGAAGACTCTTCTTTAGTGAATTCTTCTCCTGACATATGACTACGTACTTTTCACCAAACCTGTAATTTAAAGACGATTTATGTCTTTAGAGAAAGCGCATATAACATGGTCAGTAATACAGTCTTTCCGACTGAAGCACTTCATGCAAACTGTTGTCCACGTCCTTTGTTTACTTTGGAAACTTGGTCCCTTGCAGTATGTCTCCAAATACATGGTTGTGTCTTTGTCTTTTTCTTTCTTACCTTGCTTGCCATAAACATGGCTTCACACAGAATAGTAATTTTATAATAACTGTTTTTTTCCAACCCCCGACTTTCCCAATGGTCTTTCATAGCCAGTTCCTACCGTTGTGTCCCTCCAAAGGATGAATGCTAGAAATTGGCATAGAAGAATGTGCTCTTTTGAGCTGTGACTTGCTACGTGAATGTATATGGCTTCTGTACATTTAGATCTAAAGTTTCATATCTTATGAAGCATATTCATATGCTTCATATGCTTTTTTTCTTAGTTACAACTATTTCACAGTAGATAGCACATTATAGCTCACTGCCTTCTTTCAGCCTGTATGAATGTGTTGATGAACTTAATTAGTTTTTATTGTTATAACTGAATAATACTGTCTTTGTATCTAGTATATCTATGACTACTTTGACCTGAGGAAACTGAGGATTTTTCTTTTGTTACTAATTCAATAAATCTGAATCTATACCAGTTGTACACCTTAGAAATGAAACACAATTCTTCTTCCTTGTCCCCACATAAAACTGGACCCCTGTGGTTAGATTAGTGCCATTCCTTATTTTCATTTTCTTCCCTTAACCCTCCTTGACTTATGTTCCCAAGCATATTTGTCTGAGTCAACATTTTTTGAACTGAGGTTTGTGAACTCTTGGAAAATAAATACCTTATAGAATCCATGAAAGGTGGTTGTGGTTTAACCCCAGTTGGCAGATAAGCCCCACACAGCTGCTTAGTCACTGCCCCCCACTGGGGTGAGGGAGGCAGTTGGAAGGATGAAAGTACAAAAAATCACAAGTTGAGATAAAAGCAGTTTAATAGGTAAAGCAAAAGCCATGTGAGCAAGCAAAACAAAACAGGGAAGTCATTCAGCACTCCTCATTGGCAGGCAGGTGTTCAGCCATCTCCAGGAAAGCAGAGCTCCATCATGCATAACTGTTACTTGGGAAGACAAAAGCCATCGCTGTGAACATCCCCCTTTTCCTCCTCCTTCTCCAGCTTTATGTGCTAAGCATAGTGTCATATGGTATAGAATATCCCTTTGGTCAGTCAGAGTCAGCTATCCCGGCTGTGTCCAATCCCAACTTCTTGTATACCCTCAGCTCTTCAGCCCCCTGTCGGCTGGGGGAGAGGGGAAGTGTGAGAGGCAGAAAAGGCCTTGGCTGTGTGTAAGC
>NW_010242038.1:0-18565 GCF_000690775.1 Eurypyga helias | reverse complement strand
GAAACAAAACCATCCCTGCGTTACCCAACCCTGTGTTCAGTACAAATCCAAAACCCAACTCCATACTAGCTACTGTGAAAAAAATTAACTCTACCCCAGCCAAAAGCAGCACAGCCTGTCAGGCAGCTAAACACCACACAGCTGTTCACTTTTCTATCCCAGCCAAAGCCCATACAAAGCGAAACTAAGATAAGGTCAAAAAGTATAAACCTGTTAGTAGTTTGAATTCATTGGAATGATCCAAACCACTACTGAAAAATTTCATAGGCTTGCAAATGAAAATAACTGGAAGCCTCTTCTCTAACTTGTGCTGTAGTGCCATGGTTATTTAGATTATTTTGATCATGATCTCTCTCAGCCTGGAAAAATGTCTAGTTAAGAGTTTTAACCTTAACAAGGTCAAAGCCTGCACTCTTCATTTTGCTTCTTTAGTGGTCTCATTCTTGTGTTTGAAAACATCACTCATCTTTTCTATTGCTGAGCCTTTAAACCAATCACTGTCTTTATACAGCTCTGCAGCCAGGCATCTGCATTACATTGAGATGAGCTTGTTCTTAAATGAATACCTTATTCTCCTGGTTTTGATATTTCAGACTATTCTCTCATTTTGGTTGTTTCACCATGAGTTATAGTTTTTTTTTTTTTTTACTTATGACCTCCTCTTATCTGGTTTTACCTTTCCTTTTTCTCCCATTAGAAAATGTATTCTTTTTCCTAACAGATGTGTTCACATGCTTTCTTTATGCTTGTCTGTTTTCAAAATATGCTTGTATGCTTGTCTCTTGCATTTCTCTTCAGACCAATCCACTCTCTATCCCATGGTATTTCTAGAACATACTGTTATTCACTGTTGACAATTGACAGCTGTAAATTGTAAACTGGTGAGTTTTAAGTTGTGTGCACTAGGTGGTTCTGTTTTGTGCCATTCAACTATATAGAGTTTATTTGGTTTATTTGGGATACTAGTCACTCTAAGGATGTTGTACTGTCACTAGCAGCTATTGATGTGCTTTTTCTTAATAAGTACAGTTTTCCCTAAACTTCATGGACCATCTTTGCTAGATTAAAATTCTCTCGGTATGATTATGTAAGATAGCTTTGTATGCACTTTAGTTTTGATGGTCGTGTTTAGATAGGAAAGTGGCCAGAGGTGTGGATCTTGTCATTTTTGCTATGGTTGAATGACTTCTAAAAATGCCTGCTAAGGGTAAGAGATACAGAAATACTTTCCTCTACACTGAAAAACTTGAGGTAGAATATTTTCCTTGTATGTGTTCTTGCAGATCTAATTTCATAATGTTGCAACAAATAATCGGTTTAGATTAGATACCAGGAATATTCTTCACAGGGAGGGTGATGAAGCACTGGAACAGTTTGCCCAGAGAAGCTGTGGATGCCCCATCCCTGGAAGTGTTCGAGGCCAGGCTGGATGAGGCTTGGAGCAACCTGGTCTAGTGGAAGGTGGCCCTGCCCATGGCAGGGGGGGTGGAACTAGATGGGCTTTAAGGTCCCTTCCAACCCAAACCATTCGATGATTGTATGAATAAAGAAAAATCAGATAATTACAGAAAAGAGACTACAGCTGTCAGTTGTTGTACTGAGATACTGTTCCCTTTGTGTGGAATATGCTTTATAGGGGTACTTTCTTGTGTGTTATCTTTGTTTATATGGGAGAGATTTATGTTGTTTCAGAAGTTTTTTCATTTATAGCAGAGGTTCAGATACTGTTTTGTACCTTTGCACTTCTGTTGATCAAAATAAAATCAGATCCATTTTACTTGTGTAGTTGGGTTTTTATTTCATTTATAGAACCTGCAGTATTTAAGTTTCAGACTGTATTGGTGAGGCCTTAGGGTAATTTCATCTGCTGGAATATCCTTTCTTAAGCCTCCAAAATTTTGATTAAAAAAAAAAACAACTAGTAGTTTAAAAAGTTTGTGATAGTAAAAATAATACAGATTGATGTCACAGGCTTGAAAAATAGTTCTGAGTTACAAAACTGAAGTAATGATTAAAAAGATATTCAATTTCAGCTCACAAACTAGCACATTGAGGTCCCAGGTGAACAGGCAAGTAATAAGATAGTCTTTTTCTTCTGGATCAGAGTGTGCGGGGGGGAGTTCCAGACCAAAGTAACGTGGCTGCCTTCCAGACATTTGAAGTCTTAACTATATTCCTCTATATTCTTCCCCAGGCAGTGTTCTCAAGTCCATCAGTCTCCTTTACAATTGAGTTTTCTCCACCTTTTCTTTTCAGATGGCTCAGAAGCCCAACATAGCCTGTCCTACTAGTCTGCCTCTGTTTTCTTCGAAGTCTGTCTTAATTGGATTTTAGTTGATATTACTTACCCTGATTTAGGGATTTAGGTGACTGGATTTTGATGACTTTTCCATTTGTAGATAATAGTGCTTAAGTTCTGACTTTGCTTTTGTATTGGCATGGATGAAAATTCACATCAGAATGCTTGTTTAATGATTTGAAGGTGATAGCAGAGAAGCTGGTAATGGTTTGGAGGGTATACATGTGGCTGTTTGACAGTTGAGCAATTACCCGCTTTACTAAAAATTTAAGGTGGTCAAGGATTGGATCTTAGTCTTACCAAATGAAAATTATATCAATAACTAAATATTTGAGGTCATCTGAGGATAATACCGTCATTGTTGACAATCAAAATAAATCAAGCTTTTATTATTTGGAGAAATAAAACTGACTGTGCTCTCTGGTGTTGTTTTTAGATCTACCTATCAAGCTGGTTGGTTTTCCTCTCCCATAATTCTTACTGCTGAGTTCCTAAAAAAAAATCTGTCTTACTGCTGAGTTCCTAAAAAAAAAAAAATCTGCAGCCCTTGATGAAAAGTAATAGTACTGCCAGTAGTTTTCAGTAGCAGTAGGTAATCTACAGATAACTTCAGGGCAGGGAGTGGATGTTGCTTACCTCAGCTTGAGTAAGGCTTTTGACACTGGCTCATCTAGCATCCCTAGTCTGACAAAGTACAGGTCAGAGAAGTGGACAGTGAGGTAGATTGAGAGCAGGCTGAATGACAGGGCCTGGAGGTTTGTGATCAGTGACACAAAGCCCGGCTGGAGGCAGGTTATCAGTAGTGTACCCCAGGAGCTGATACTGGGGCCAATACTGTTCAGCATCTTCATCAGTGACGTGGATGCTGGGACAGAGTGGGCCCCCAGCAAGTTCACAGATGGGACAGAACTGGGAGGAGTTGTTTGTACATCACATGGTTGTGTTTCCATTCAGAGGGATCTGGACAGGCTGGAGAATTGGGCTGAGAGGAAAGGAATCTCATCAAGTGCAACAAGGGGAAATACAGAATCATGCATTAGGGGAGGGATAACCCCAGGAGGACTGGGCAACTGGAAGGCAGATCTGCAGAGCGGTAGCTCGGTGTACTGATGGACCACGAGTCAGTAATGCACTGCCATCGCAAAGCCAGGCAGCATCCTGTGCTGAGTTAGGAAGAGTGATACCAGCAGGGTGAAAGAGGTGCTTTCTGCTCAGCACTGTTGAGGCTGAATCTGGAGTGTCCAGTTCTGAGCTTCCCAGTGCAAGAGAAAGATAGACCTACCGGAGAGAGTCCAGTGTGGGGCCACAAAGGTGTTTAAGGGTCTGGAGTGTTTCTGCTGTGAGGAAAGGCTGAGAGCTGGGACTGTTCATCCTGGAGAACCGAAGGCTCAGGGGAGGATCTTCACAATATAGGGAGGGAATGAAGAAGAGGGAGCTAGACTCATGTCAGCAATGCCCACTGACAGGACAAAAGGTAATGGGCATAAATTTAAAAATCCTGAAATTCCATCAGAACACAAGAAGGTACTTCTTCACTGTAGGAGCGATAAAGACCTGGCACAAGTTTTCCAGAGAGGTGGCGAAGTCTCCATCCTTGGTGATACTCAGAACCCAACAGCACGTAGTACTGACTCTGCTTGAGCAGGAGGTTTCAGGGAAACAGTCACAGAATCATAGAATGGTTGGCAGGGACCTCTGGAGGTCATCTGGTCCACCCCCACTGCTCAAGCAGTCACCTAGAGCTGGTTCCCCAGGACCATGCCCAGATGGCTTGTGGATATCTCCAAGGATGGAGACTCCACAGCCTCTCTGGGCAACCTGTGCCTATGCTCAGTCACCCTCACACGGGAAAAAAGTGTTGAGGTCCCTTCTAACGTGAATGATTCTGTGTGATTCTATAATTCCTAGGAAAATGGACCGCAAAGAGAAAGGATCTATATGAGGTTTACCTGTCTGTCTGCTGACAGGAGGTGTCACAGGGAACAAACACAGAGTGTGCTAAACAATCAGTTCTTGAAGCAGAGCTGTATTGCAAGATGTGGTCCTCATGTTGCTGGAAACATGTTGGACCTCCATGCTATAGCTCAACAGAAGTAAAGTGAGTATGAGTGGAACTGAAAAGGTAGCAACAGTTGCAGTTTTCAGTAAATTAAAGCTACATATTTCTCCCTACATTCTTGTAGGAAGAGGTGCATGATAACAATATCCAAATGTAGGTAGCTTACTACTTAGAGTGTTTTCAAGCTGGTTTAAAGGTCTTGTGTGTGTTGCTGGTATAGTGGGTAGGTGTCTAGTGGCAGTTAGTCTCCAGTTTGGGGATGTTACTCCAAAATTTCTAGCTCTCCTCTTCTGTAACCTTCCACCTCTTTTTGGCTTTTTGTTTTGGTAGAAGATGTCATATTCAAACTTCTAATGTATCATAACAAGTGAAAATATGGTCTGTAAGCCAACTACAATGCCACTGAGCTACTTGTGATTCTGGCAGAAGCTGCTACTTTTCTTACTCTGCCTGCAACTGTGCGAAGAGGAAGGAAGGGTCAGTCATCTGCTTCACAGAGAGATTTTTCATTGTGTTTCACAGAGCAAGTGTTCCCTTGTCAGAGATACTGTAAAACCCAGTGGCACTAACCATTGGCCACAGAATTTTGTTTGCAAAAAGCATTGTTTTTGAAGAGTTCTGCCAAGCTACAGTGAAAGGATCTAGATGAGTGTATTTATCTCTTCAGAGATGTATGCTCTTGGCTTTTTTTTCTATTTTTGTTTGTGATTTGTACTGTAAAATTTTGGGTCAGTTTGTGATGGAAGTATATGGCATAATATATACTCTGTGTGTGCATGTGTATTTCCTAAAGCTTGCTAATACTTAGTTTTGCATTACACTGAGAGGGTTTATATGTATTTTTATACTACATAATTTGTGTGACAGGTTTCAGTTCCTATATTTGTATTTCGTTCCTTGTCAACTGTTATGGCAAGTCCTTTTGGAAAGTTGATTGGCATTATTGTAGGTGATACGAAAAATAAAGCAATAAGAAGCTTTTGGAACTATTGTTTGTAAGCATCTCTCTTGTTTGTCAAGACAAGAAGAGATAAGCCTTTTTTGGGTGATAGTTACTTTCTTCCTTTTTTCTTGCAGTCTACTGACACTGCCCCATGGTTGAAAGTGTGTTGGATATTTCAGGGGCAGAAGGAATGATAAGCTGTGGCTATTTAGTCACCAAGGGAGGTATCTACAAAGGCAAAAAGTAAAACAAGTGAAGCCTTAGGAAGGTTCATTTATAAGGTACTTCAGGGCAGTCTCTAAACTCAATGAAACGTTTGCTGGGTCCAGTTTGACTTGAACTACTTCCACACTAATTGGTAGCTTTATGATGGAGGGAGTTAAATGGAGTAACCCACAAGCGAGCTAAGGACAGAATTAGGAATTAAGTAGTATAGATCAGATCTAGAACTTGAGACATTTTAATAAGCATCTCATTTAACAGTTACAGATGGAATCTTAAAGCACCTACCCTTAAGTGACACAATCTGTATGTCAGCTTTGTAGAAGGTATATGGTGTTTTGAATATGTGAGTTGTTTACTTTGAGTTGCTTTTTGGGGCATATTGTCAGGCAGTTTCTCACTGTAGATACTGAAGATTCTTGGCAGCTGAAATGACAGTAGTGCAGTATGAGGCTTTGTACATGGAGGCTCTTAAGCAGTTGCTTTCAAGAAAAAGTATTCCTGTTGGTTCATGGCAGTAAGGCTGCTGAAGACTGTAGCTTCTGTAAATATGGCGAGGTACCAAAATAGGAAATATACACGACAGGCACAATTTGATATGTTTTACAACAATATTCAGTGCTTGCATTTTGTCACTGGTACCCTTCTGCTTGCCAGCACCTAGGCTCCACATACTTTTCTTGCTATTCAGTTCTCTGGTCATAAACCCTCTTCTCCATCTATTGATTAGGCCATTAAGGCTCTGCCTACTTCCCTTGTTTGTTTATTATCATTGTGAACTCCCTCATGTGAGCTGTTGTTTGTCCCAAGCTTCTGTGGAACTTTCTCTTTGCCTTTGTTTTTCTTTTGGCTTTATGTTTGCCAGATGCTTTTTTAGTTGTTAACAGCAAGTCTGGATGCTCTGTAAAATAAGGTTAAAGAGCAATTTATTTCTTGCAATAAGGGAGGAAATACGGTCCCACAATTTTGAGATCTTTTCTGAGCTTCTGGTCAACCTTGATAACCCCTTTTTCTTTAGTACTCTTTTCTCTATATTCTGAAGCCCTTATAGTTGAACTTCAATAGCAACAAGACAGTGAATAGTAGTTTTTTTGCTCACAAGTGCACTGGTGTTTATCAGCTGTGGTTCTCCATTATTGTATTTGATATTAAGATGCCTTGTTACAAATAAACAGCTGTTTTGAAGTACTTTAAATGGCATGGGAGATACAGCCCAGCAGAGGCTGTAATTGCTTTATTGTCTCTTTGTAATGGCTCTGCCCTTCATCTGTGATGTGTCACATAGGTTCTCTGCTTACAGAAGATAAGGAAAAAACCCTCAAAATGCATGTTGTTGTAATTCATTAGAAGAGTGCCTTCTGGTTTTCTGCATGGTTGAAAACTTATGCAGATCCTATAGAAGAAGTAGCTCTGCCTTATAGTAAGGTAAAACTATTGCCATTGGTGAGGAAAGCAAGAATAGAGAAAGAACAGGCTAGAAAATAGTTAGGTATTTTCACAAATATGGTGAAATTCCCTCTTAAAGGAGTTGGAAAAACTGTCTGAGGCAATTTCAGAGCTCTTGGGAATTACCTTGGAGAACTCAGAAGATACATAAGGATGTAGAAGCCTAGAATAAAGCAACTTGGTAAACAGTGCCTGACCAAAGAATGGAAAAAGGAGGACTCAAGGTCTCTAGAAAGAGCCAGCAGTTTCTGTTGACTACACTTCTAAAAGTACTGGCAAGAGTGTATGTTATATATATGAAGGTGATAAATTAGGCACAAAATGGCTTTATGATGAGCTCTGGGAAATTTAATACTTAGCCACTATTAACAGTTGTCTTAAACTGATTTTTCAAAACTGAGGGAAAATAATTAGCATTTCACCAAAAACCTCTTAATTTTAAATGCTAAGCTTGCTCTAAAATCAGACGATGATTGAGTTTGGACCCAACACCAAAGATTCTGTACTTAACTCAGAGCTTGCTCTGGCCTGAACCAAACTTTAGGATACCTTGTTACAGCAGATCAGCTAGGAGTACACCAGAGCTCTACTTGTAGCCCTGGATCTGCACCAAGAAGCATGGGCTGATCTTCAAGCAGATAAAAGTGAGAAAAGCTGATGACCAGGTTATCTCACTGGCTGAACTGTAGCCTTCCTCAAGCGGCATTTTTTGGGTGTGTTGCCATCCCCTGTCAATCTGGCTACCCCTGTTCTAGATGGAGCTACTGTGAGGTGGATTTGAAACGACCTTGGGGAGGTGCTGTGAAGGGGGATGGGTGCAAGAAGAGGTGGTACTGCTTGGTCAGCGTCTGGATCTGTCCCAGGTCCTGAACTCTTCAGTCTCCTCACTGACAGTTTCGGTGTTAAGAGTTGAGACTGTAGGTGGAAAAGTTGGTAGGGAATGCAAAGCTGGGAAGCATTACAGGTGTACTGAAGATAATAACCTCAACAAATAGGTTAGTGTCAAGAAAAAAAAATAGTGAGCATATATAGAATCATAGAATGGTTTGGGTTGGAAGGGACCTTAAAGATCATCTAGTTCCAACCCCCCTGCCATGGGCAGGGACACCTTCCACTAGACCAGGTTGCTCAAAGCCTCATCCAGCCTGGCCTTGAACACTTCCAGGGATGGGGCATCCACAGCTTCTCTGGGCAACCTGTTCCTGTGCCTCAAAAAAAAGTGCCATGTTGGTTTAGATATATCTAAAAACAACAGTAAATAAAAGGTAATGTGGAAGTTCCTCATGACAGGTGCTACACATTGTACAAAATTGTACAATGTACAATTGGATTCAGTGGTGTCATGCTGTTGGAGTGTTTCAGATTTTTTTTTTTTTTAAACAAATTGATGAGAGATTCTTTTGTGTAAGAACCCTGAAGTAATTCTTGACCTTTTTTTTTTTTGCACACAGCATTGTGTGTATTTTGTCCTCTTCTTTGGTTTTTGTTTGTTTGGTTTGTTTTCTCAGCAAGAAGTACTAGTTACATGTATGAGAGAATAGTTAAATCGGATGTCAGTAATGTAAATGTATGGTTTAGGCTGAAGTAACTGAGACTGCTTACTTGATTAGACACTCTTACTTCTCCTCAGACGTGAAATAAATTCAAGCCACCATGGAAAAAGAGGAGAAAAACACAGATTTTTCTACAATAAACATGTAGAAAAATAGCAATTAATTGCCTTAAAGGAGATTTAGAACAGACCTCACAAATTGTTTTCTGGAAGGATTACTTAGGACATGATGGAAGTGTCATCATTGGCAGCGCTTAAGATCTCCACAGGGAAAACACTTGTCAGGAATGAAGTGTAATTTGACTATTGTTGTGCTGGACCAGGCAATGGAAAGACAGCTCTTTCAGGGTCCTTTCCAGACACTGTTTAAAATGATTCTAGAGTATCTTCCACTTGTCAAATCATATTTTTAGGTTGCCTGGGAACATGCACATGTCTTCTCTACCACTGAAGTTTGGAAAAATCTTGTTAAAGATCCTGTACATGTGTCCACGTTGAACCGTTTGCACAGAGAAACTCTTGATAGTGCATGACAAAGTACATGCTTACATGCAACACCTTAGTATACCCTTGGGCATCGGTTATATCCAAGGAAGTGTGGATTGATTCAAGTGATTGGCCTATCTTAATATAGGCATGTATTTTAAGTCAGGTAGTGTGGTTTTCATCCCTTGTTCTCTTGTAAGCTTTGTGCAGTATTGTAGTTTTGATTATGCTGACTAATGCCCATAGAAGACTGCTCTTATGCCTGAATTTGCTGTATGTTTGCTGATCCAGATGGTGAACAGATGAAAAGCTCAGTATGTCTCTACTTGGAAGTGTAATCAGAAATATGGCATGGCACTAGGAAAAATGCTAAACTTGGAATGAGAAAAATACTCCTTCCACACTGCACAAGCACATTTATTGTGCAGTCAAATTTTAGCGTGATATGTAAACAAACAGTGAGGATCACGGAGTAGGTGACACTGGATGGGACCTGTGAAGACCATCTAGTCTAACCTTTCTGCTCAAAGTAGAATAGTTGGATTTTTAATATCTTCAGCGATGGAGAATCTATAGCCTCACAAGGCAAACTGTTCCAGTGTTTGACCACTTCTACAGTTCCTAGGTTTAAATTGGAAATTCCTGTATTTCACTTTTTTCCCCCACTGTCTCTCAGCCTGTTACTGGGTATTGCTCATAAGAGTCTGGCTCTATCATCTATATGCTCTCTCATCAGGTATTTATCCACATAAATAAAATTCTACCCTCACACCCCTAGTTTTTCCTTTTCCCAGCTAAATAATCTGTATATGACAGATGCTTCATTCCCTTAAGCATTTTAGTGACCCTTCTCAGGACTCGCTTCAGGAAGCAAGTCTCTTGTACTGGGGAGCCTAAAACTGGTCACGGTACTCCAGATAGGGTATTGCCGGTGCTCTGTAGACAGTAAGAGCCAACTCCCTGAACCTGCTGGCAACGATGTTCCTAACCCAGCCCATGAGGTCATATACCATCTTTGCTTCAGGGGCAGAGTTACTGGTTCATGTACAGTATGTCCACCACAAGGACCTATAGGTGTTTTTTTCTGTAAAATTACCTTCTGGACAGTTGGCTGATAGGGTGTACTGGTGCCTAGGATTTTCCACCCCGGATACAGGACTTTGCATTACTGGTGACCCATTTCTTCAGTCTGTTGAGGTGCCTTTGAATGGAAGCACAACCCTCTGGTTTATGAACCCATCCTCTAAGTTTTGTACTGTCTGCAAACTGTCTTGAAAAAGTGCACTCTCATCATTTACAACCCTTTGACTCTAGCAAATTAGCCTTTTTTCAGTCCATATTTATTTAGCTTGTACTTACTCAGTTTGTGTATGAGGAGGATGTGACTGACGGTGTCAAAAGCCTTACTAAAGTTGAACTAAACAAAATCTACTGCTCTTCAGTCATGGACTAAGCTAGGCTACCATGTTGGTCAAGCATGATTTTTTCTTCATAAATCCAAGCTGTCTATTTGCTATCACCATCTTGTCCTTTGTATGTTTGGATATCCCGATATTCCCTCTTGACGTTCGTGAAGGTAGGGGTGGCATTTATTCTAGCCCTCAGAAACCTATGCTAATTGCTGTGACCTTTCAAAGACTGAGGGTGGCCTTACAGTGTCATAGTCTACTTCCCTCAGCACTTGTGGGTGCATTCTGTCAGTTCCCATTGACTTACTTAAATGTTCCCTGACCTGAAATTCCCTCACTGAGGGTAAGTCATCGTTACTCAGACTTTTTCTCTAGTCTCTGGGACATGGCACTGCTGAAGGCTAGTTTTACGAGTAAACATGTAGGTGACCAGTGCTCTTTGTGTCCAGGCTTTTACCTCATTGAGCGTTGGACTCGCGTTTTCCCCTAGTCTTCATTTTGTTACTGATACACCTGTAGAAGCCATTCTTGTCCTTCATGTTGCTTGCCAGATTGAACTCCAAATGTGCTTTGGCTTGTATAATCCCTTTGCTGTACACTCAGACATTGTCTGTATTTCTCCTCGGTGACGTGACCCTGCTTCCAACTCTTGTATGCTTCCTTTTTATGTTTGTCAGTAGTTCTTTGTTGATCCATGCAGGTCTCCCGTCTCCTTTGCTTGACTTCCTGCATGTGTGAACCAGACCATTCTTGAGGTTGAAGGTGATCCTTAAAAATCAGCCAGCTCTCATGCACCCCCTTCTCTCCAGGGAACTGTATCCCATGAGAGCTGTTCAAAGTAGGTTGCTGAGCAGGCTGAATTCTGTTCTGAAGTCTAGGGTTGTGATCCTGCATTTCTCTTGCTCCCTTCTTTCAGGTTCCTGAACTTCACCTGCATTGTCGCTGCATCCTTGACTACCCCCAGACTTCATGTACCCGACCGGTTCTTTCTTGTTTAAGTGTCAAGTCCAGCAAAGGGCCTTCCTTCCTTGACTCCTCAATCACCTGTGTTATGAAATTGCCACCCATATGCTCCAGAAACCTGCATTACTTGTGCCCTGCTGTGTTCCCTTCCAGCAGATATTGGGGTAGTTAACATCCCCCATAAGGATCTGGGTCTGTGTATGTGAGGTTTCTTGCAGGCTTCGTCTACTCTTCCTGTATGTAGCAGACATCCAAACCAATACTGGTCGTATTGGTGTGCTCTCTGTTCCTAACCCTTAAGTTCTTAATTGGCTCACTGTTAACAGTTTCATACTCTGTCTGAATCAGGACAAGGACAATACAGTTCTCCTGCAACAACTTTGATAAACATGCTGGTGAAGTTTGGATGTGGGAAGGTAAAGAAAAACCATTGAGCTAAATGGTAAAAAGCTACTACTTTCTTTGAAGTATAATTTATATCTCCCAGAGACAAAAAGAAGAGAGTAATGAAGTAATCCCATTTTCTGGACAGTCATACTATGCTGATACAGCTTTGTTTATTCAAAATAGTATTGCCCCCCATCTCCCTTACATAAATACGTCTCTAGTACTTCAGCGCTCTAGTGGTGCTTCGGTGTGCCACTGGGTGACTGTAAAGAAGAGTCTTTGAAAAAATTGTGGCAATCAGATATTGTAATATGTTTATTCAAAAAGAAAATCACAAAGGCATGTAGGCTCTTGCAAATCAAATACAACACTGACAGTTTACTGGGCAGATCTTAAGGTGGATGAGGCACTGTGGCTGATGTCTAACTCCTTCGGATCAATTAGTATTCCTGTAGTCCCACTACATTTATGGCAAACATGATCTTCCATCTGTAGTGACAGCTTCTGGATAACAGACTGTGTAATTTGTGGGTCCTTTATGGCAGTGATATACCTGTGCAAAGAAAGCTGCCAAACACCACTAGTTACTACGTGATCTTTGCACATAAAAAAATAAGTATTGCTGGTCCTACACTATTATTCAGTACGGGGCAGCTGAGGAAAACAGTACAGGAAACATCAGTTTGTTACTTTTCAACCAATGTCCACGTGTCAGTACTCACATTTCACTGCCCTTGAGTAAAGTGTATTGATAGATTTAGAGCTTTGTAAGGAACATGCTGTGATAAAATACCCTGAGACATGATGGTGACTACATGGGTGATAATAGCTTGCAGTTGCAGGCTACGTGACAGTTTTAACTTGGGACTTCAACTTGGGTTGTTTAGAAGCAAATGTTGCTTATTGTCCAACCAAATTGACCACCAGCCGCAGTAAATCACCAGGTGGAGGGAACAGAAGAATGATTTGATGTCACAGATCTGACTTTTGATTTCAATGTCACTGAGTGGTTGCTGCCTCTCGTAAGAGCTTTCCACAGGGCCGTGAATGCTTCAGCTAACTGTGCAGAGTAAGCACGTGTTCACCAAAATAATGCATTGTATTTGTGGTTTGTCTGGACACAGCATGACTTTGACAGACCTTTCCTGTCAGCAGTATACCTCTTCCCAAAGGTGCTTAGCCATTGAAGCAGAACAAGCAAGTTAAGGTAAATACAGAGTCAAAGTGTGTTGGAAGATTAAGGTTGAGAATTGGGCTTGTTCAGCCTGGAGAAGGCTCCAGGGGAGACCTTATTGAAGCCTTCCAGTACCTGAAGGGGCTACAAGGAAGCTGGGGGGGACTTTTTACAAGGGCCTGTAGTGACTGGACAAGGGGTAACGGGTTTAAATGGAAAGTGGGGAGGCTTAGATTAGATATCAGGAAGAAGTTCTTCCCGGAGAGGGTGGTGAGGCACTGGAACAGGTTGCCCAGAGAAGCTGTGGATGCCCCATCCCTGGAAGGGGTCAAGGCCAGGCTGGATGAGGCTTTGAGCAACCTGGTCTAGTAGAAGGTGTCCCTGCCCATGGCAGGGGGGTTGGAACTAGATGGGCTTTAAGGACCTTTCCAACCCAAACAATGCGATTCTATTCTGTGAATGTAAGATTTAAAAATGTTAGCATGTGCTAGCATGCGGCTTGCTAAATTCACTCATTTTACAAGAACGTACTCAATGATTTAATCAGCAGTAGAATGAATGGATCTAATGCTGCACTAGCTACTGTGACCTTTGGTAGCACATTCAGATAGAAACAGAGGTTTTAGGGTCAGAGGGCAGGTGGATAACACTTTTGTTGCTCCTATTTCGCGTCAGCAGCGGAGACAGAATAATTTTTCCACTTGTCAGTGATACTTTTAGTGTAACATACAGTCTAGAAGAGCTTACGTATGTGTGATGCTACTAACATCAGGTTAACGTAACGTTGACATGTATTGAGTAATTCAGTAACAACACTGAATGGGGGGGACACTCAATAAGTAAAGCTTCCTTCTCCAATTTAAGCGTATGAATTGCGATTCAGGACTTGCCACTTTGAGGGAAGATTGCTTTGTTTGCATTTCCTTGGTTCCTTTGAACAGAGTAAGAGTAGTGATGTTGAGACAACTGAGGAGCATCCCCCTAGTAATGCAGCAAATATTGAAAGTACTAGTTAATGCTGTTTCTGGTTTGAAAATGAACAAATTAGCTCAGGATGCTTTTATTTCCTTGCACTACAGGTACTGCAGAGCTGCACAGAAGTTGCAGTCATGTCACTTAACAGCTGTGTTACCTATTTTAAGTTTTTCAGCAGTTGTTGCCCACCTGCCCTTCCCCCCCTCCCCTCTGGTGTGAGGCAATTGTTCCATATGGCAGGGTTGAACACTTCAGGCCTTTGCTTTTACTCTCAACAGATTTTTCTGTGAAGGCTCTAATAGCACCATTCACTCTTTCTTTGGGTCCATTTGCCACAAGTATTTTCTTGTCAGGGTATCTTCATGTTCTGTACTCATTTGACTTGCACTTCCTTTGTGGTCCGCTTCAAAACTGCTTAGTCCCAAATGTTAAAATGGGTTGAAGCAGTTTGCAGAAAAGCTGCCTAAGATTTGCTGATAACCAGTGTTTGGTTTGTGTGAACTGAAACGGTGTCAAGAACTGAGTTAAAAGTTAAAGGCTAAAGGCTGCCTGACACTGGAAGGAGGTTCTCAGCATAGTTTTATGACCTTTGCAAAGGACAGCTTACAGCAATATAGAATTGTTAACCAAAACCATAATTAATAATTTAGCTAAAAAAAAAAAAATCAAACAGAGCCATATCAGGCCTTGTTTATCTTCAGGCAGTAGAAAAGTCAGGCTTATAATTAACACATGTGGTTTGCAACAGGAAATTACTTGGTCTGTTTAACGTTGTTTTTCATAAATATTTTTGCCCGTATTTTATCCGTTCTATCTGAATATTAAAACCTCCTGGCATAATGGTATGTAACAGTAGAACTGAACATAATCATGTATCTCTGTTATATGCAGATACATTATAAAGTATTTAAATGATGCATAGTAATGATAGGTTGCATGGAATTGTTTATAAAATTAGTGTTGATGAGGGTTTTTTTAATTTTGTAATTACTTACTAGTTCTGAAGTTTTGTTTGCATACGGGGGAAGTATTCTTCCCAATGAAAACAGTGGGATTTCAGTATCCTTGATATTTGGTTTTAAGAAAATATGGGGAGATAAATGTGGATTCTCAGCATGGCATTTTTATACCCATGTTGTTTCCATGTAAAAAATTGTTCATGCCTAAAATTTTGAAGGTCATGACTGCTACAGTGGAGTGACCAGGGAAATTTTACACTTGCAGCATCTTTAATAGTTGATGTGTGAAGGAGGAAGATCATAGCACAACTGCTTAGAATCTGAAAGAGGAAGTAAGCTCATTGCTGATCATCTCCACTTGCTAGTTGGAGAAAATTTTGTCCACGTATCATTGACAAATGAAGTTAGTCTGCAAAATGTTTTGTCACTTTGGAAATGAGCCCTATCTTATCAGGTGGGGGAGGGGAGGGCTTGATTTTGGGGGGTTCTGGATGTATACATGCACACAGAGAAATGCATACAAAACTACAGGGACTGGTCCTGTGAAATACAAGATAAAAGTACTTATAATGCTTGCAGAGTATATCACATTTGGAGAGTTTGCAAGGATTTTGGCAGGCAGGATTAAATTTGAAATGTCTTGGCAACTTGAGTTAGTGTCCTTTTTAAAGAAAAAAAAGCAATGCTTATCAAGTTATCTCTGGTAAGTACAAATTGTACTGTGTTTAAGAGACATTAACAGCACAACTAGATTAAGAGTATTGGAAACTCAGTTTGGAGGTTTGCAGGGAAATGTTTTCAAGTTATTCTGGGTTTTATAGGTCTGACATGTGCTGTGAAGCTGCCAAACAATATCTGAAATACAGTTAGAAGCGCGACCTTGGAGGCACACGAGGCAATTCTTCTCAATAGCAAATAAGTACAGTTTTCAGTTTTGGTCAATGTAGTTTACTTGTGGCATGGACTGAGAGAGCCTGGAAGTAGTCCAAAATAAATGAGGGCTTCTACGCTTAAAGTTAGGGTGAAAGCTTTGTAAAAGGTTTTTGGTCCTGAGAAGGTTGAGTAGAATAGAAGGGATTGAACTGTTCTTTGACAGCAGAATAAGAATTAACTACATTGAACTCGAATAAATAAGAAAAACCTGTCCAGTGTAAAAATAACTAAATAGTGAAATGGACTATGGAGCTTGATAATAGAAATTTGGAGATCAGCAGCTGTATGAAATTTCTTCCTCCCTTCCCCCCCTTCTAGCTTCTTAAATAGGCTGTATACTGTTATATATTGAAACTTCACTGTTGAAGGAACCGTAGGAAGTCATCTAGGTTGTCTTTATAAGATTGAATTTACTGAGGTGAGGGGGTTCCCCCTCACTGAATCACTTCTCTTAACTCCGTCGTGGTGGTGGTTCCTTAGAAGAAGAGTGGTGAGCTGATTTGATTCTGCAGGAAGTGTTTTGATGAGGAATGGACCTCCCTCTATGTTAATAGGTGAAGATGGGAAAGGTTATAAAAGTTGTAGCAGGCAGCTTTCTTGGGATGTTCTGCAGGGGTTCTTTGTTTGAGCTTGTTTTCTGACTGGTTGCCGTTGATCAAACTTCAGTTTACAGCTGTTGACTGCTGGACCATGAGACTTGCAGTCAGTGCAGTACAGGAGAGAGGATTAAGTAATAAGTTTATTCCCTCCATTTTTTTAGAACTAAGTTGTTTTAATAAAATACCAAGATTCCTCTGATTCTCAGTCTGCTACCAGTTTGTTACCTGGAATTGCAACTTCTTACTGTCTGTGATTTTTGGATTCCATAGTTTTATTTTTCCAGCTAATCTGAACTGTAAACTATTTGAGTACAATGTTTAAGTGCCACAGAGGAATGATAATACATGTTGCTTAAAGTCGTGTATAGGATGAGCTGTATGCTGCACAGATAACATCTGCCTTTTTTTTTTGCACAGGGCTTGTAGTCTGAACAGACCAGTGAAATAGAGAGTAGCTTAAAAAGCATGGATCTCAGAGTAATCGTAATGATGGTGACAAAACAATTGTGTGTGTCTATGGTGTCTTTTTTATTATTTTTTTTTCATTGGGTAGTAAAATGCAGGACAAAAAGAATGGTAGGAATGAGATGTGGGCATAAGAGGATTAGAAGAGATGCGTTAGCTAGAGCTGCAACGCAAAGAGATGGAAATGAAAAGTGTGTAAGCTGATGGTTGGAAAATTCCAGCCAAAATTAAAAAAAGCAGTGTTCAAAAGTTGCAGTTTCATAGAATCACAGAATGGTTTGGGTTGGAAAGGTCCTTAAAGATCATCTAGTTCCAACCCCCCTGCCATGGGCAGGGACACCTTCCACTAGACCAGGTTGCTCAAAGCCTCGTCCAGCCTGGCCTTGAACACTTCCAGGGATGGGGCATCCACAGCTTCTCTGGGCAACCTGTGCCAGTGCCTCACCACCCTCTCCGTGAAGAATTTCTTCCTGATATCCAATCTAAACCTCCCCACTTTCCATTTAACCCCATTACCCCTTGTCCTGTCACTACAGGCCCTTGTAAAAAGTCCCCCTCAGCTTCCTTGTAGCCCCTTCAGGTACTGGAAGGGGCTATAAGGTCTCCCTGGAGCCTTCTCTTCTCCAGGCTGAACAAGCCCAACTCTCTCAGCCTGTCCCCATAGCAGAGGTGCTCCAGCCCTCTGAGCATCTTCATGGCCTCCTCTGGACTCACTCCAACCGGTCTATATCCTTATGTTGAGGGCCCCACGGCTGTATGCAGTACTCCAGGTGGGGTCTCAGAAGAGCAGAGGGGGAGAATCCCCTCCCTCGACCTGCTGGCCACGCTTCCACCAACTGAATTTTCTGCCAGATAATATGATTTTGAAGCTTCCTGTTTGTCTTGGAAGGCATGAATCTTTATCTGGTAAAGACTTAACAAAACGTGTTCTGTACTAGCAGGTTATATTACTGAAAATTGTCAATAATTCTTGCTTCTAGCATTGGTGTGGTCTAGCAATGGACTTTTAATAGAAAGAGTAGGGTAAAACAATATAAAATATAGGGAGTTTTTTTGTCTGTCCTAGCATTTTTTGCTTAAATTGGTGAGAATTAAGGCCCTTAATTGGTTGGAGCATTAGGAAAGCATCTTTTTAAGTGCTTTCTGTTCTGATTTATACTCTGAAATTTTGCTTGTGTAGGGTTACCTTTGCTTAGGTGAAAAAAATTTTAGAGCATTCCTGACAATTGTAACTCTACTGGTGCTGCTCTTTTCTGTGGGGTACAGAAAGGGAGTTTAATTCTTTTCGTTTTTTCTCATGGCGTTTCTGCTCTTTTTTCAGAAGTAAGAAACTTTTTAGCAAGAAAAAATTGAAAAGGAAACAGAAGACTAAATTGAAAGTAAAAACACGCAACAAGGTAAGTCTTGTACCTAACTTTACAAAATTCTGAATCAAAAATGAAAGCAATTTCAATTGAGAGAAATATAAGAAAAAAAAATGAGTGTAACTAGCAATTTATTTGTTTAGAAAAGATAATAATAGGCCAATATTGTTTGTCCATTTACTGTATTCCACGTTATTATAATAGTAATGTTAACCTTATTCAACTGTGTTTGCTACTGATGTTCAGCATGAAATAATAGGAACAGCATCTTTGGTTCTCCAGTTCCTGAACTGTAAATGTAGCTAACCATGTTATAGAATCATAGAATGG
>NW_010242037.1:0-5927 GCF_000690775.1 Eurypyga helias | reverse complement strand
GCCCTATCAATGAGCCCTGCCAAGCTGTGGGCAGGAGTTCAGGTCATGACTTGCTTGTGCAAATGGAAATATAGAAGAGTACCTTAAGAAAACTGATATAAAAATGAAGTTTAAGAAACTAAAGATAAATGGCTGCAAATATACTTACAGAGAAATTTGGGAAGGGCTGGTAAAAAAAATGAAAGAAGGAACAAAGGGTTAGCTGAAGTAGACCCGCTAAAGAAGATTTTATGGACCACAGAGGAAAGACTGGAATAGTATCATAAGCAGTGTGTTAAAAGAGAACTTGAATTAGGAAAGACTGTAGGGTAGGAAGTGAAGAGAAAAATCAAAAGCAAGAAATAGTTAAATACGTAGTACACAGACAGTTATTCTGCAGAAGTCTAAAAAGGCAGGGGGGATATCCTGAGCCATTCCTGATCTGGTAAAATTTTGAGTTACAAAATAGAGGAACTAATGTTTTTCCTGAATTGTTCACTTCCAGAGGCCACCACATAGTTTTCTACTGCCTCTTAAAGCCAGACGTGATTCTAACTATACACTTTTTAGTCTCTCATACTTTCTTTGTGTTGCCTCCTCCAAAATTTGTCCATAAGTCTCCTCTCTGTGCCATGTTGCTGAGGCCATAGGGCAACAGTAAATTAAGAGGTAGGAGTTTAAATTAGATGCAGAAGGTGAAGAGAAGCCAACACAGAGATTTGAAGAAGAGCTATCCTATAAATGTGTGACAACACTTGTCTGTTTTAAAAGTCAGCCTCCTGCTGTTCACATTTGTATTTAATTTGCAAACAGTAGGCGGAAATTTGGAGCTTGTAGACTTTCAGTTCCTCCTGATGCACTGCATGTTTTAGCTGGGAAAACACTTATCCAGACTGACAGTGTCTTCCTTAGCTGAAGGTCAGAAAATGGATGCTGAAGAAGATGCCAATAAGAAACACGCGTGCTTTAGGCTATAGACTGAATCCAAAAGTTAAGCTCCAACTAGTGTTTCAGAAGCTATTTTTAATGTGACTAGGCTGACTGTAGCACTTAAAAATCTCAATGCCATGGCATTTAACATGTACTCCAGTACCATTCTGCACATTTCTATAAATGCTAGATAACCTCAGTTATTTTATTATATTTTGGATAAAGTTTTTCACATTAATTTTAACTTCTTTTCTTTTTCTTTCTTTACTTCAGCATAGTAAAAAAAGTAATCTTTTATCCTCAGTATTTTGCTTGCAGTTATGTAAACTTTCCTCCTCTCCTAAACACAGTCTAGCACTTCAAAACAATGATTTTCTTCTCCTTTTGCACTGCTATCCACAGCAAGCTTCCAGTGCTGGGGAAAGGAAAGACAGCATGTTCATGAAACTGCATCTCCTATCAGCTAGCTATTGCAAACCAGTTCCACAGTTTTTTTTCTCAAAAGCTTTTCTGAAGCCATTAATCACCTATGTGATAAGTCTAAGCATAAAATACAACAGAGGAATTCCCTATACCTTGGTTGCTGGGAGCTAGGAGGGCAAAATAGGGCAAGTATACTGCATGTGACCAGTTCCTATTTATTCCCTTATGATCCACTACCATGATCTGCAGAGAAGAAACCATATGCTAGAGAGGCCTATGGTCTCTCCTGCTATATGTATATGCTCTAATATACATCTTATGTTGTCACTTCATTAGCCTCCCACCACCAGAGACTCAAGAGTCTAGACAGGATCTACTTTTCTTATAAAAAGTAACAGGACAGAAAAAAGAATCTAAAAATAGTCTTCTAGACCGTTTTTGCACTTACTTAAAACCAACCAACCAAAACATCAAAACCTCAAACAAAACCAAAACCCACTAAAACCAAATGAAAACCTCAATTATTACTTTCTTTTCACGTTAGACAAAATTTAGCAGGAAGCAAACATCTAGTCAAGTAATGTGACTTCTAACCGGGGACATAACTGTAGTTGTAGCAATTTTGTGTTGGACTCAGAGCTTTATCAGAAACCTCACAAATAGTAGTCTGGAATAAATTTATTAACTCCTCCAGAAATTATTTTCTTCTGGAATAAGATTAAGCATTGTAAATTTACCTCCTGACTAACTGCTTTACACTCTTAAAACTGAGGGGTGGGGTTTGGGGAGGGTGGAAGAATGAGGACAGCTCTGGCAGTTTTACTTGTTGAGCTGCAATAACTGCTGCTCTGTCTCACTCTTCACTATGAGTGTGGTAGACAAGCTTTATATTTAGTACCTAAAACACAGACTAAATTAGTTCTTAACAATGTATTTGGATATTCTGTTACCAGTATCTCCTATCAGAGACAAATATGATATGTACATCTTAAAGTTTTTCTAATAGAAAGTTTCAGAGACCTGGAATTTGCCTTCCAGTCTCCAGCTATGATATTCTTGTGTCATAACGCAGACAAAGCTGGGATTTCCCAGGTCATCAAGAAGCCAGACCTAATAAATTCTAAGTACATTCGTGTCACCTAAAAACTTCAGGATACCAGCCAACTCATTTTTGCCAGACTCATGTATCTGCACTGAAAGTTAGAGCCCAGGAAGCAGAGAAGACATGTGGCCTTGCTTGTACAGCATTGTATGGGGGCATAGCTAGTAAAAACACAAGCTGTGGTCAAGGAGGCACAAGCTCCAGCTGTAAGTCAGGACATGATTTGGCAACAAGCAGTCAGGTGCAAGGGAGAACTAATTTATATGCTTTAGAAGAGTTTAATTGGCTAATGATCAGAGGCTGTGCTCATTTTCCTTTCCCAAAACCAAAACGTAGCTTCACCTGAGCTCAAACCCTTCACAGATAACTATTCCATCTTCTAGCACATGAAGATGCTTATTTTGTTCAAGGTTCTCCCTTTCCTCTCTTTTTACACCTAGCAATGAGACAAATGAGCCTGGTCCAAACATCACTTCTAATAGTTCTCTCTATATACACTTGGACTAAGCAACTGTAATCAAGTTTTGATATTTTTAGCATAATTATGAACAGAATCTGAACTTCACTAAGAAACAGTATTCTGAGAAGAAAGTAAAAATCACTGTGAAATGACTGATTTTCATCTTGTTCTCCTTGTTTGAAAGACAATAGGAAGAAGTTAATTCATAATCAACTCTATACCTGGAACAGGCATTTGGAAACAGAGAGAAAAAAAGTATTTTCAACATGATACTTAGTTTAAGAATTTTTCTAAAGGAAAACATGTTTCTGTTAACTCATAATTAGACACCAAGTTTACAAGAAAATAGCAAAGCTTGGATTTAAGGGGCAGAGAGAGTAAGATACATTTTCCACAGAAGAAAGAATTTTCAGAATAGAAAGTACTTTTAAACTACAGTCTATTGCAATATAGCATCCTGGGTAACACATATTCCATTTTATTTAAAATAACTTTATATTATGGATTATTATATGCTATATTGCTCTTTACATCCATAGATTTCAAAGTACACTACAGAAGAAAATGTTCAGATTTGTCATAGATGACAAATGCTGATGGTACAGTAATTTGTTCAATGTTTGTAAATCGCTGGCAAATCCAGGAAGAGGATTCTTGTTCTTAATCCCCAGACAGTGTTCTATATACTAGAATATTCTGCTTGTGCCTGGACTTTGTACACAATAGGAACTCTTTCAATGCCTGTTATTATTGCATTCTCAGTACAGTAGTACCTGAGCAGATTTACATTATTTAGAAATACAGTAATCCTCCAGAAGATATATTTGAGACAATAATTCCATTTCTAGCCTTGGACACAGATTAGTTACTTATCAAAGCATCCAATGTGGAAAATCAAAGACAAAATGAGAAACAAACTTTTTTTGGCAGTTCTTTGAATTACCTTCTCTACCAGAAAACAGCTGCTGCCTGATATATATCTGTTTGTTTCTGAGATTCTTATTTTTTAATACTGAGCAACACTAGGGAAAATTACCTTGAACAGGACTGAATCAGGATTAAATGCATATTGGAAATTAGAACATTGTTAGACCTCTGTATAGATTATCACAGTACATCCTAGATAGATTCATCTTGAGCATTTCAGAGGTCTCAGCCTTAAAATCTTCACTTAATGGCATTATGTGAAGTATATTGATAATGCCATGTACCTGGATTGTGCAAAGCATTTGACACTGTCCTGCATGACTTTTAGGGTTTAAATTTTACTCTACATTTAAGAGACATAGATTTGATGGGTGGCTCACTTGATGAATAAGCAATTTGTTGGATGGTCACAGTCCAAGAGTTGTGGTCAATGGCTCAATGTCTGAGTAGAGGCCAGTGATGAGTGGTGTTCCTCGGAGGTTGTTATTGGGTTGGATGAGACTTTGAGACACCTGACCTATTGGAAGATGTCCCCAGCCATGGTAGGGGGATTGGAACTACATGATCTTTATGGTGCTTTCCAAACCAATATATCATATGATTTTATCATATTACAAATCATCAATGCAGGTCATACATAGCCTAGAAATATAGACAACATATTTATCAACTCACATACATTTTCAACTTTATGGTCTTACCTATAGGATTTTAGATATATTAGAATGAGTAACAAATTTGAATCATCTGTAACAAAGTCACACAATTGTCCAAGAAAGTGAAAGCAAACAAAGAAAATAAACAAGATGTAGGTATTAAGCTGAAAATATCTATATTCATACAACTGCAGTTATGCTTGTATACCAAAGCTGTGGGTCTAGAAAATTTATAAAGATTTTGAATTGTAACACACATAAATATTAACTGTAAACTCAACACTGGAGTGCACTTGGCAGAGCTGGGAAGAAGTACATACAAAGAAACAGCAAACAACACATAAAAATTTACTCTGGTATATACAGGAGAGAAAGTTACATGCAAAAAATCTATAAACTTTGAGAACATCTGTTGACAGGATTATTCAGATGTATCCAGCAAATAAATTCTGTATTAATTACGCATATTTTCCCATTATATTATCAAAACTTGAGAATGTATCAGAATTAAATTTTGCCTGTAAATATGCGCCAGACTATTAGCTTAATCATGGTGTAAAGCCAGGACCCTTGCCTGGAGATAAGTAAGAGATATTTATAAGTTAACAATAATATCAAAATCTTTCTTTCTTTAACAATGTCACACCTAAAACCTCATAGATGCATTCCAACTAATAACCTAATCCAAAGAGGTGTTTCTACTGTTGCACACTGGTTTTAAACCATTGCAACTGTCATGGGTTTAGAGAGATAAAATTGAAGAATTTAATCCAAAAATTTTAAGGCAAAAAATTAAGCACCTTCTGTGTGTGTGTGTGTGTTTGTTTGTTTGTTTTAAAGATCCATTACCATAATAATGCAAAGCAAATTATAGGAAAGCTTAAGGTAATGGGAAGGTCAGGTACACAAAAGATACCAGTTGGTAAAGAAAATTGTCACCTCCTCCAACTTCTGCTCTTACTGCTTAATATATTCCTTCTCCTTTTCTTTTGCATTAATTCAGATTTGATTATTGTGGCTGAGAGAAGTAATAGAGAAGAAAAAGGATTTCTAGAAGTCTAGTAATCTGATGCCATGCAGTACAGGAAAGACCATTAGCGGACCTGATATTTTGTCCTTTTGTTACGAATGTTACCAGACCATGCTTCCAGTCTTGATTAGTGTTTGTAAAGCCTCGCTTCATGAATAGAAATTGACATTTTGAGATTAAACAGTGTACTTTTTGAGTTTAAACAGTGTGCTTTTTGAGTTTTAGTTAATGATCAACTTAAAGTCAGTGCAGAAATTAACAGGACTTTAGCTCTACATTTAACACTGTAAAATGGCAGTATCTTATATTCCCCACAGCACTGTCACTTGCAGGGATAACTACATCAATTTGCTCAAAACCCTGTACAATCTGGCTTGGAACTCTTCCAGGGAGTGCCCACAACTTCTCTGGGAAACCTGT
>NW_010242036.1:0-385 GCF_000690775.1 Eurypyga helias | reverse complement strand
CCCCGTGTACATCACCTCCCACGGCGACAGCTCCCATGGTGACACCATCTCCCACGGTGACATCTCCCACGGTGACATCATCTCCCACGGCGACATCTCCCACAGGGACATCACCTCCCACGGTGACATCGTCTCCCACGGTGACATCACCTCTCATGGTGACATCATCTCTCACAGTGACATCACCTCCCACGGTGGCATCTCCCACAGTGACATCTCCCACAGTGACATCTCCCGCAGTGACATCATTTCTCATGGTGACATCATCTCCCACTGTGACATCACCTCTCACGGTGACACCATCTCCCACGGTGACATCTCCCACGGTGACATCACCTCCCATGGTGACATCTCCCATGGTGACATCATTTCCCACGGCGACATC
>NW_010242035.1:15555-17218 GCF_000690775.1 Eurypyga helias | reverse complement strand
CCCAGGATACGGCTGGCTTTCAAGATCAAGTAGCCACAGTCTCCCCCATCTCTGGGGTGCCTTGGCAGCAGCTCCATGCTTGAGCGCTCGACACCCTGCCTGATGCAAATGCCAGCACAGGCACTGCCGGTGCAAACTCAACACCGTGTGCTGGGTGGCAGATGGGCTCTTCACCACCACGCTGAGCACCTCGCTGCCTGAGTGTCCCCTATGGTTGCACCTGCTGCAGTCCTCACACACAGGGCAGGGTCAATATGGCCATTTCAGAAATGGGATGGACCCACAGGGACATCCTTGAAGGTTTTATGTGCCATGATGACGTTGTGACATGGGCAGCTCATGTGTCTAGGTCACTGCCCCAGCTGCATCAGAGGACTGCAAGGAGGGAAGCCCCGAATGCACAAGAGCTTTCTCCATCCTCTCTGTGCAAATGTCCTGCACATAGTATATAAAACTGCAGATGCACGGGGTGGATAAGAGTGCCTGTGAGTTCTGATCAGACCTGGTCACACAACTTGGTACGGACACAGTGAGGGGTATATATGGGCAAACTGCCTTTGAAACACAAGATCTGAGTGTAAGGATACGTGTATGGATACTCCCAGGTACTCTGCTGAAAATCTGGTCTTAAACATGTTGCCCAAAAGATATATGGCCCTGTGCTGACTTTTTCAAGGCCAGGCTGCATGAGGCTTTGAGCAACCTGGTCTAGTGGAAGGTGTCCCTGCCCATGGCAGGGGAGTTGGAACTAGATAACCTTTTCTATGGAAGATGGTCCCTTCCAGCCCAAACCATTCTATGATTCTATGATCCTATGCCAAGACCACACAACCATCCGTCCCCTCCCCTTCTGTACCACCTGCCTGATCCACACTCAGCCATGCACAGGGCACTGCTCTCACACTGGTTTATCGGTGGAGGATGCAAAAAATCACTAATGCAGCAGAGGCTGCCCTGCCACGACACTGCCAACAGCACCGCTTCTGAAACACCTGCCGTCTGCTGCGACCCAGGGCATCACAAAAACTATTTATACCGCTCCTCTGGGACGTGGGTGGTGGCACAGTTTCAGAAAGGCCAGAAGTGAGGCTTATCCACCTCACAAATTGATTTCAGCACTTGCATGATGCTTGTGCTGAGACTCATGGACGTGGGCACTGCTGCCCTGCGCTCGGCGCTGTGCCAGCGAGCAGCATGCAGGCAGTCCAGGCAGAGAGGAGATGGCAGAGACAGCTCTGGGGCTGCAGTGACCTGTTAATGTCACAAGCAGAGCTGGGAATAGAGCCCTGGGCTAGATCCAATAAAAGACTTAGGAACCTAAACCCCATTGCAAACCATAACCATTCAGCCACCAGTGAACATCAGCAGATCCTGCCCCACCAGTTGGCAGCTGAGGTTCCCAGATTTTTCAGGGCTGCAGCAAAGATGCCCAGAAACACCTCAGTGCCTCCCAGACACTGCTCCTGGCTCTGGGGACTGCTCCAGCACACTGATGGGATCTGGAGATGGGGAAAGTTATCCGAGACCCAGGTTCAACTCCCTCTTTGACACAGCAGTGCTGGCATCACATTTTCCACCTCCCAAAAGACTCCTTCCTTCCCTCCCATCTCTCCTTCGGGCAATGGGCTGCACTGAAGAGAAGTTCCTACCTCCTGTCAAAGCC
>NW_010242035.1:0-15293 GCF_000690775.1 Eurypyga helias | reverse complement strand
AGTGGGAAGAAGGTCCACAGTTGGTGCCTGCAGTGTGGGAGGGGGTTGAGTGACACAACCCCACCATCCACTGCATGACATGAGAAGAGTGACTGTACCGCCTTCTACATGTGGATCTTGTTCGGGTTGTTTGGACCTCATGTTTTAGAGGTGCGTGCCTCCAGGGAAGTGTGACCTTGCATCACCAATGAGCAGGGAGAGGCTCACCCCCGGAGGATGGGGAGACAGGCAGTGTTTCAGACCCTTCTCCTTTCTTCTGGTCTTAGAGAGGGAGGGAACACATGTGAACTCACGTGGTAGACCTCAATGACCTCTGCATTATGGTTACACCCCCATGGCAGAGGAACACCCAAAGCCCTACATCCCCTTAACGCTCTGTGGGATCACAAAACCACAGACTGATTCATATGGAGAGGGACATGAACCACCCAGCCTAATGAAGGTGGGTCGGTCTCTGGTCCAACACCCCACTCAAAACAGGGCCAAGCTTTCAGCTGGATACAACTTTATATTAGATGCTCAAGGCTCTGAGCAGCCACATTTTGAGTTTGAGGTTTGTCCATCTCTCTGGCCCCCTGTTCCAGTGTTTGACCACCCTCGGGAGAAAAACATTTCCTAACATCTACTCCAAATTGGCCTCATTGCAACATATGCCCATTGACCCTCATCCTTCCACTGTGCACCTCCAAAGACAGCAATGAGACCCTTCTCCTACCTCTCATACTTCCAAGCTGAAGGAGTTCTCAGCCTCTCCTCCCTTGCCACAGGCTCCAGACCTCTAATCATTTTGGTGGCTCTGATATGGCTATGTCTTTGGGAAGTGGGAAGCCCAAAAACAGGGCACAGTGTGCTCCAGGTACGGGCCCTTGAGTGCTGAATTGAGGGCAACCATCTGTTCTCTTGACTTGCTGACTGCAATTTTAACAGTAAAACCCACCATACAGTGGGTCTCCGTCACAACAAGGGTGTACTGGTGACTCATGTTCAATCTGATGCCCCCCTGGATCTTTTCTGAAATCTATTGCACCCAGTGTTCCCAAGTTTTTCACAAACAGCCCCAAAGCTGTGTGCCTGCTCCCCATGACAACACACATAAAAGCTATTTTTGAAATGCCTTAGAGTTGCAAAAAAATTGTATTGAGCTCACTTCTCCAGGCAGGAAATTCAAGTGCCTCAATTACTTGCAGTGTAATCATCCAGAATTCAGATGCACAGAAAAAAACCCCAAGTGCTGTAATCTAAAAACGCCTAAAAATAACTTCTCGCATTGGAAAAAGGCACACAGCTGATGACCAGACCTGGCTGTCTTCCACGGCTGTAGGATGGAGCTGTGAATCAGAGCTGTGAATCATTGATTCCACCGCAAGCAGCCTGCCCTGCCCTGCTCCCCCTGCCTGGGGCAGGCAGACCTGGGACCCCGCCATGCAGTACTGCTCCCCGCTTGGTCACAGCCTCAGGCGCTGCTGCGGGAACAGGAGGACTGGTTCCTATGGAGATAACTCCAAGGACTTGCTGTTTTTAATACAAATGCCATTGACTCAATAGATTTTTTTTTTCTAAAATCCCATCCCCCATTGGATAGATTTTTTTTTCCTCTGTTCAATGCTACTCCACACTTCAAAGCTCAGAAAGAGCTGGCTTTCATTTTTGGGAATGTTTCCAGCATAGTTAGGACTGAAAGGAAGAAAGCAATCTCACGTCTGAGACAAACCCAGGGAGGCAGCACCTTAGGGGGTCTCAGGGACACGGAGCATGGACAGGGGCTGTGCCAGCAGAGGCAGGTACAGCTGATACATGACCTGCAAACACCTTCATTAAACCTGCCTACCTGGAAATCCAGGAATACCGAACTGAAAGGCCTGCCCTGCGAGCCTTTCTGGGGGCTGCATTGCGAGGAAGCCCCCCATTACCAAGGGCTTCTACAAGCATCCGCCCGAACAGCCCAGGGCAGACCCAGGGGCTTTGCTGACCAGCTGTTTTGTGGCACCACATCCCGTTTGAACGAGCATGGAATTATTCATTTCCTTGCGGGGTTGCTATGGAGCTCGTTGCTATGGCAGCCAAAGGTCTTGCAAACATTTATTTGCACAACTGCCTGGTGGATTCCTGAAAAATTGTTTTCTCGCTCTGCAGCTGGAAGCACGAGCCAAAGCAGCACCACAGCAAACAGAGAAAGATTATTGATGCCAGAGCAGGGCTGTCAGAGCCCCAGGGGCTGGAGAGGACAGCCCAGCAACCCATGGACACCCTGAGGGTGCCTGGCAGGGATGAGGATTTGCCCAGGACACCCGCAGCATCCTCCCTCCTCTCTCATTTGGGGCTTTCCTACAGCAGCATCCCCCCAGCCAGCACCTCTCCCACTCCACAACCCCAGCTGCCTCCCAGCTTCCCCGCTCCGGGGAGAAGGCTGTGGCTGGGATTTGTTTCTCCTCCCATTTTCCTTTTCACTTCTGTTTGCTCCCCAGCTCTGGCTGCTGCTCCCACCCTCCCATCACCTCCCCCAGCAGCCTGTTTGGGGCAGCACTCTGCGCCCCTCAACCCCCAGCTCTCAGGGCCAGGGAATATCTTCAAGCCTATTCCTTCAGCCTCATTCCTAGGCAGCCTCTGGTCCCCACAAGCCGTTCCCCCTTGCCTAAACCCCCCTACACTGCTGCTTCCTCTCTCTCAGCTTCCTCCAAGCCCTCCCCACCTTCCCTGCCACCTCCCACACTCAGCCAGAGGCAGACAGCAGAAGTAAAATCTCAGCCTGCACATTTCCAGGCTAACAAAGTGACAAGCAAGAGGGAACGGATCCGTCCCAGCTGGTGCTGAGCCTCCACCATGCTCAAGGCAGGCTGAGGACACAGCCCCATGGCTGGGGATGCAGCCCAGGGCGAGCATCCCTCTGTCCTACTGCCCACACTAGCCTCCCACAGACATGGCCCACCGCCCTTCTGCCCACCGCCCTTCTGCCTCCCCCATCTTCCAAAAGAATGGAACCAGCTCCAACATTGCCACAATTTCCTGCCTTCCTCCTTCCTTAACAGAGGGTGCTGCCGGCCCTTCCCCCAGGCTCCCCTGGCTCCTCACATTCCTTGCTGCTTCTGTAATACAATGACAAAGCCCAGCTTTAAGATCATGACTTTGCAGAGATGGGCTTGAAAACGATAGCAGGCAAGCAGGAGGAAGATTTGCAGCCTCGCAAAGCACCGATGAGTTGTTACTTCCAGCCAGCGGAACTGCTGGGATGCTGCTCAGCCAGGCAGAGGCAGAACAAAATGCCACGATGTCCCTAAAAGGAGGACCAGAGGCAGTGTCCCCAACTCCTGTGGACCATTCCAGGCCTCCTGAATGAGACAGAGCTGAGACCAGTAATCATCTCCCCTGCCCATCCTGCCACCACCCGTGCCCCAAACACACCGGGAAGGATATTTTGATAAATTCTTTGGAAAGGTTATTTTGCCCCTTTGTCAGATCCCTGCGCCTCTGCAGCCAGCCATGGCATGTGCTCAGCTGTGCAGGAAGCAGATGGAGAGAGAAAAATTAAACTAATACACATAGCACCTGCTAAATTACCTAAAATAACATTTCTATACATAACACTGCGATGATGAAACTCCTCATCCTCTGGGGGGTTTCCAGAATGAGAAACACATCCCATTTCTAGGATATTTCCCCTTCTCCATAAAAGACGTCCCAGCTTTTGTCCCTCCTGGCAGGATCCGGATGGCTCAGACTTGGGCCATGAAAAATGCAAATAAAGGGATTATTGGCCCAGGGTGGTCTAAGGGAAGGAAATATTCAGCTGGCATGATCTAGGAAGAAATTCAAATACTGAATCTGCTGAAGTTTGGGCTGTTAATAGGCAAAAGGTTGAACCCTGCAAGCAGGAGTGCTCAGTCACCATGCACAGCACGGAGAACCAGCTCTGTGGTCTCCTGGCTGTGGAAGGGGAGGAGGGGGGACCAGGACATAAAACCTTCAGCTTCCAGTCCCAGGAAGTCTGAGCTGAGTCTTCAGCTCAGCTCCACAGGAAGAGTGGTAAGGAGAGCAGTCATGCTCCCAGCATCAAAACAGCTCCTGCCTGTCCCAGCACCCCAAATCCATTCCAGTATTGCACCATGGGGCTGTAGCCCACACTCAGAGCAAAGCCAGGCTCTGAGCAGCCTTGTAATGCTTTAAAACAGCATTTTCTCTGCAGTGTTTGAAAGGAAACCAGTCATAGAATCATAAAGGAAAAGACCTTTAAGATCATTGAGTCCAACTGTTTACCCACCACTGCCAACTCCACCACTAAACCACATCCCCAAGCACCTCATCTGCACGTCTTCTAAATACCTGAAGGGTTGGTGACTCCACCACCTCCCTGGGCAGCCCATTCCAAAGCCTGACAGCCCTTACAGTGAAGGTATTTTTCCCAATATCCAATCGAAACTTCCCCTGGCACAACTTGAGGCCATTTCCTCTTCTCCTATCACTTGTCACTTGGGAGAAGAGACAAACCCCCACCTCCCTGCAACCTCCTTTCAGGCAGTTGTAGAGAGCGGTAAGGTCTCTACTGAGCCTCCTTTTCTCCAGGCTGAACACCTCCCAGTTCCCTCAGCTGCTCTTCACAGGACTTGTGCTCCAGACCCTTCTCCAGCTTGGTTGCTCTTCTTTGGACATGCTCCAGCACCTCAAAGCCATGATCCTCTGAGTGGTCTTCAACCTCTCCTGTTTCAAGACCCACCAGGGCAACACCACATCTGGGAGACACAACTGTCTGGCCCCTGCCCCAGCTTCTGTAGTTCCCTCCAAGGTGTTTGCTGAGCAAAAGACACACAAACAGGCTGGAGGCTGGCATGGGCTGCATCATTGGGCATGAACAACCACCTCAAATACTCCTCAAAATAGCAACTTCTCTCCCATGCTCCCCAGAACCTGGCACAAGCTGGTGATTTGATCTCTGCAGCCCCTGAGGCTTTGACAGGGGGGAATCCTTCCCTTCAGAGCACAGACCCTTCAGCAACACAACTCCTCCTTTACTCAGGGGTCCACAGCCCATGTTAAAGCACCATGGCTCTCAATCACAGGAGAGAGCTGTGTCACTTAGATTCCAGCTCTTCCTGCAAAGCAATGTCCCCAAAGGGATTTCTAGAGGGTGCTGTGATTTTTCAGGCTGTTGGGCTCCACTCACACCTTCCCGAGGCCCGGGATGGCAACTGAGAGCAGCTACACGTTCCCCATGCTGCAGGAGCCATGGAGGAACCACTCGATACTCAAGCATCTGTACAGTCAGACGAATGCAAAACAGCTGGGAGAAGCAGTAATTTTAGCCCGAAGACTGTCACACCTCTTTTGATTCATCTGCAAAACATCTGGAACCTCACCTGGCAAAGCAAATACCCCTGCTGCCTTCAACCATTGAGTGCATTTGGGATGGAAACCTGATGATTACAAGTATTTCCTAAACTTCTCAGGATGGCAGTTATTTCTGCTGCACCTCTTGCCCCTGTCAGTAAAAAGCTGAGGGTGGGAAGCCTGGGCAGCCCAACAGTGCCAGCAGACACTCCCAGCACTCCTGGCCTTCCCTGAGCTGTGGCGATACCAGCTGCAGTGAGCATCCCATTCAAGGCCAGGCTGGACAGGGCTCTGAGCAACCGGATGTAGTGAAGGATATCTCTGCCATGGCAGGGGGTTGGACTGGATGATCTTGGAAGAGCCCTTCCCACCCAAACTGTTCTGTGAATCTGTGACTGTACGAAAAGATGCCAGAAGAACCACGGTGGGGCATGAGAGGGATGTAAGGGTCACAGCCACGGAGACCCAGCTCTGCAATCCAGGGGTAGTACTGGAGGGGAGGGAGGGGACTGCTGTAGGCTGCCGCTTGGCCAGTGCCGCTGCCCAGCATGTGCCCATTTGCACACGTTTTCAGTGAAAGAGTGAACAGAAGGTAAATCCGTCAGCACTTCCCCGTACATCCCCAGTGGTGCATCTGTGCATGTGTGTTATAGCACTTGCTACTCTGTCCACTATAACATTACACAAACTTGCAATGTAAATTCCTAGGGGGTTACAACACGCACAGACACCCCGGTGGCTGCCGGTTTAGCAAGTTTGGGTTTTTTTAGGAAGGACATGCTAAAGCCTGCATCTGTGGCCAGTTGTCTTTCTGCTGTCTATCCCAAATGCTGTATAAGCCCATGAACATCCACATCTCCCTCTGCCTCTGGCCTCTGGCCCCAGCTGCTGCGTGCTCCGGGATGTCCCACCCAGACACATGCATATGGGGTCCCCTTGGTGGGACCATGTCCTGGTACACTGGGGTGCTTCTGTCATACAGGACCTCCTGACCACCCCAAACACACACCAGAAGCCCCCCGAGCTGCAGCCATCCTTTGGCAATACCTACATGCTCTGAGCCCAAACAACGCTCCTGAGAGCTTTAAGGACTGCTCCTGGGACACCTTTTTTCCTCTCCCTGTCCCCCACCAGACACAGGCCTGTTGCTGTTAGTCCTGCAAGCCCAACTCTTGAAGCTCTTGCGTGAAAACAAAACAAAGAATGAAAAAAACCCCTCTTTTCCTTTATGGGTCTCCTGTGGGCACTGCTGCAGTGTATCTCCACTGTCAGCCCCAAACCCCTTCTGCTGCACTCCCCTTCCTCCTTCTGCACAGGGGGACAACGGCCAGGTCAGACAGGGCAGCCGTGAGGCTGTTTAAGGGGCAAGTGAAGCAAACATCACGATTGTCTGTGTTCAACCTGGGAGAGAGAGTCTGGCTCACAACAGAGTTGGAAAGTGTGAACACAGGGAGATTTAGGATTGGAGAAAACAAATAGAGAGGGGGTGTGAAATGGCACTCTATCTTCTTTGCATGCTTTGTTCCTCCCTCCCATGGAGTAACCAGGGATTCCCACGCTGCTCCCCAACTCCTTGTGAGTCCCCCACCATGGTCTCTGGGGTGCCTCCTGCCTGGGATCTCCTTCTAGCCTGCCCACACAGCCCGACATTGTCCTCACTCCTCCCACAAGCTGCCCAGGACACACCGGCTTTTCCCAGCCTGGGATGTCTCACCCTCCTATGCCCACCTGTGGGCAACACACAGCCCTCCCCACTCCTCCAGGAAGGACATCCTGACTTGAGCCCAGTGTTGTCCTGAATAAACCACCACACTGAAATCAAAGCAAAGAGCTACCGGCGTCTGGCAAGTACCATGAAGGTACAAGGCAAAAGCTCAGTCTCTGTTCCTTTGGCAACTCATGAAAAAGCAAGAAGCTGGGTCTCTCATACCAGTGCCAGTCCCTGCGTTCTCCCCCCATATGCCACACCCCACAGGGAAACCCCACAGTGAGGATCCCACAGCGATGTCTTGCAAGGCTGATGGACTGTGCATCCACTTCGGACAATCCATTGCTGTAATCTCCACTACAGCCACTGATCTGATTTGTCTGGGAACAGCATCTGCTGCGCGGTATCATTCTGTATTCATTTACATTTGCCCAGAGACAGCAAGGATGCTTTTTTTTTTTAGAAAACAAAATATAAACATAATTAAATGAATTAATCTACCCTCCTGCTTCTCCCAAACAGGATTAAGTGAAAATCGCTCTACTCAAGTCTGACTCCCTACCACACTTTCAGAGGATATTGTCTGAGCTCTTATTCACTGAGCATGTGCACCAGAGCTCTCCTGTGTTTCAGAACAAAGAACAAATTCTCTTTGTTTTCCTGTAACAGTGCTCTGAATGCAGGAATATATGATATTGAGAGACAGTTCCTCCCTTATTGAGCTTTCCCTGAGTTTTGCCTAGTTCCAGGTGCTTGGAGACGTGGTATTTGTTTCCGTGGGCAGGCCTACGCTGAGAAAAGCCAGGGTTGTTCCTTCTCCAGCTCCCATGGAGACAGCAAGGGAGAAATCATGACATGGGTTTAAGCCTGCTTTCTGCCTTAGGGTCAGGGCTGGACTCCCTCCAGGATCCATTCAAACCACTAGCCTAAACTGCCTTGTCTTTATTGCAATTTAATTTGGGTCAGACAAATGCAGTTAAGAGCACATCCCCTTTTTTTCTTTTCAGTTACGAGGTGGCCTGTGTTCCCCAAGCACCAAGCAGAGCCCTGCAGTTTGGAGAGCTCAAGGTGCTAGAGAGGTTGGCCTGTCAGCAGGAGACACAGTTGTACATGAGCTAACATCGGAGAGAGTACCAGCGGCCAGGGCTCAGGGCTGCACCGTCTTTAATACCTGTCCTACTAACCAGTGCCTGGGGAATTCACACACCAGACATCAAAATGCTGGGAAGAGCATGAGAGGAGCACAACGGGGAGCAGACTGCTCTCCAGGATTCGCCTGTTTGATGACCACAGATGTCAGGGCTGAACGCTGAACATATGACAGCACTTTCTATTTCCATCCTTTAGTATTGTAACACAGGTGTAGAATAAAAACATCTCACTTAACTTAAAACAGGATAAAAGAAATGGAGGGGAAAAAAATCAGTAAGAGTTGTTTCACTGCAAATGTGGAAACTCCACACAGGCAGGTAGGGAAAACCAGCAGGAACTAAAATGCACTCAGATATTACAGTACCGGCCTCTGCCCTCTCCAGACCCGGCCTGGGCAGCCCACACTACAGGAACCCCTGCCACAACCAGCACTGACACAAGCTGCTAGTGGCTGTTTCAAGGACTATGGTGGGCACCCAGGTCACAGATCATCAGGGGTAACATCACAGCTTGTACATCAGAACCCACATGGTGTGCTAGTTCAGCTCCCCATGAACGGAGTCGGAGGCTGCCTTTCCTCCTGTCCTCTCTCTTCCCACCCCACACGTGGCAGCTCCCACTTAGGCACCGGGAGGGAAGGTGCTGGAGCTTGTGAATTGCTTCAGGCAGAGGCTGGGGTGAGGATCACTGTCCCACGACCTGATCAAAGGTCACTGTCACTGAGTTAAGTAGGTCTGGACTGCACCAGCTCTGCATCTTGAAGAGCTCCGGCATGATGCTAGAAGAGGGAGCAATAGAGCTTGCCCTGATGGGGCTCATTTACTTGCTTCCCGTAACAAAACTATTACAGCAGCTCTGGCGCATTCTGTATTAACAGATCTTTGTTAATTGTTATTTGAACTAGAGCGTAAATGGTTCGAAAGATTTTTCTTGATTAAAATACTGCCAGTCATGGAGAATTCAACAGACCTCTGAGAAAACTGTTCCAGCAATAGCCTTGTTTTAAAGTCCATGACATGTTTCTAGTAGAAATGCTCTATCTACTTTACATCAAATCCTCACTCCGTTTTAGCTTTGTCAGCTAGAAGAGCCTAGTAACAAAGTTTAATCACTGCAGCAAGTTGGCTGTAGCAGTCTCTTAATTTTCTGTTAAGCTGAATTATCAAGCCAGACCCAGGGAAATTCTCAGACACAACCAGCTACTGCAGATGTTTAACTGCAAGCTCTGACAGCAAAATCCAGGACCCAGTGCTCCCTGAGGCACTATTTAAACTTCCATGGGAGCTGCCTGAATGGCAACCAGGAAGGACAAAGCTTGAGTTCCTCTCTTCTGCAGAGATATGATGCCTGACCCAGCCAGACAAGGAAGTTTCCGAATTTACTCCTGATTGCTCCAAGAGCATAGTCCTTGGGAATGCCCCCCAAAAACCCCAGTCTTTTCACATGCAAATTATCATGGAGCCAGTCTCCTCATACACAATAACCTCTGGTTGGGGTGTTTACAGAGGAAGGTGAAATCCCAGTTTAAATCCTTTCTTACCCTGATGGTACTCAAGGAAGTTCACGCTCTGAAGAGGATCCCTGCCCCTGCTTATGAACTAGAAGGGACACTGAGAGAGGTGAAGGGCACCTGCTCAACACTTTCTTGTCAATGCTTTCTCACTGTGGCCCAAGAAAAGCAGATTTTGTTGGGCCAGAGGCAAGAGAGCACACAGTAAAGAGAGGGGTACTCACTTGGGAGGCAGGTCTTTGCGCTGCTGCTGCTGTCTTATCTTTTTAACATCACATACAAATCGGCAAAAACTCAGCCATGGTTTTGACAGCAAGACCAGACCTTAGGCGACCTCCTTCCTGTGAGCCTCCTGACCCATTAGGTTTAATTTTTTCTTCCTTAGCCCCAGTATGCCCAGTTGCCCAGCTCTAGTGGGAAAGGTGCGGAGAGCTCCTCACCTGGATGAACCCATGAACCACCCCGTGTTGGTGATGGCATTTCACAAAGAATGCAAGAAAGGTTCAAAGCACCCAACAAATGGAGATGGATCCAGTGGTCCCAGTCATGATTCAGCCACACTAGACCACAGGAGAAATCATATTCTGCAGCATTTCATGAGGGACCTGATGCTGCTGAGTTAGATGTGTCCTTCTCTAGAGGGACCTTTGGGGAACTGGGTCTCATCCACTCAATTTCTGGCTGCCTCGGGGGCTTACACAGCGGTTTGGCACCAGGTGCTCAAGCCAGAGCAGGCAATACGCTTCAGCAGCACAGAGCTTGAGGCTCCGTGGCTAGTAAAGGACCGACACAGTGACTTCCCCTCCATGCAGGGGGAAGAATCATGATTTTGGACTCAGAATCTAGTCTAAATGCTCAAAATCTGCTTCAGGGAAGAAGGCTTTCTCTGCGAAGCATGTTTTCCAGTCCTTTAATCACCTCACAACTTCATCTGGGGTTCCCTCCAGTTCCTGACAGTCCTCCTTGAGCTGTAGACACCAAAACCAGACACACCATTACAAACAACAGTCATCACAACACCACCAAACAGCGCTGACACAGAAGCAGCCCTATTTCTGACTCTTTGGCTGGGCAATTTTACCAATAACAGAAAGCACCCATTGTCAGAGCTGCCAGCCAAAGACTTTCCAGCACCGGAAGTGGCACACAAAGCAAAGCAACCTTCACTGGACACGTGGAGAAAGAGGCACTTACCCACTTGTTCCAGGTCTCTGGGTCTGCGAGAAGCGCCAGTCTGTGTTAGGTTGAGCTTGCTGCAGAGAAAATAGAAGAGTTTTAATACTTCCATTCTTGCCTTTGAAAATGAAAGCGAACTGATCCTGGATTATTTCAACCTGGAATATCAGCATGTTCTTTCCAAGCAAAGCAAATCAATTAGAAAAAAAAGAAAGCTCCCCCTCCCCCTTTCTTGAGTATTTCTGGACCAGCATGAATAATAAAAAGCATGACAAAAACTATTCAGCGAATAATCTTCCAAAGCAGCTCAGGGAACCAGGCTGTGAAAGAAATGAAGCATGAAATAAACAGCAGGAGCAACAGTACCAAAGCAAGGAGCTTAGAGGAGTGTGGGGGTAGCAGAGTTAATTGACACTGAGAAAGATGCTTTTAACGCCAGAAGGTAAAATGATAACAGAACTTCCTAATCTGTCCTTCTGTCCTTAAAAAAGGCCTATTTGAGATCTTGATTTCACACATTGTATTTGAATGACTTTTCCTAGATGCTGTGGCCTCAGACCATTACATTATTTTTCTGTTCACAAAGAATGAACTTCCAACAGCAAAAGAAAAAAGCATTATTTGTTTAGGAGACACAATGAACTTCAGATACAGCAGCACACTTTGTAAATTCATCAGTAAGCCCCCATATGGTTTTCTGCCCGTGTTATTTTACCATCAGACAATGGAAATTTTGTAAATAAGGAAGGACATGAAGCAGGCTTGCATATTCTTGTTTGAATCATGCCTTTGTGAAAAGCACTAAATAGCAGAACTGTTTTCTGTCTGCAAGACACATACTTCTGAAAATCATAATCTTCTTAATTAACTCCAGAATGATAACATACTACCTGGAAAGGCCCACATTTCTCTCAGTTACCTTAGGAATGAGCAGTTCATAGTCCATACAGCAGAACATCAGTTTTATAGGATTATTCTTGCTTGTACATGCAATTACTAAGGAAAAGGGAAGACGGGTACAGCTGACCTAGATTTCTATTTAGTAGATGTGATTTCACTAATTTCTCCACAGCTTTGATGATTCTCATGAAAGAATATATTAGAATAAATTACTCCCCTAAAATAGAGGCCCCACTGGTACCCATGCCGCATGCAAATTAAGCTGTTTAAATACTTGCCCTCCAGATTTCAGATGCACATTTTTGCACACGCTGACACACACTCCTGCACTAGATAAGCCCTTCCCAATCCATATTTTGAATTCCTGTCATAATTACCACTTTCAAATATAGGGCAGGCATTTATGACACAAAATTACTGTACTTTTTATATCTCACAGTTATAAAAGCTACAGCTAAACACAGTCACCTACATCCATATTTAGACATCTGAATACAAGTAGCTAGAATTTTCAAAGCTCGATGCTGCCTAGGTCTCTGCAAGCCCAAGGGCATGTAAGGTCATCAGGATCTTTGTGAAAAATGTCACTACATTGAAAGCTGAATAGTGAATTCAGCCCCTCACTCAAAATGACCAGGCTGGAAAAGATCCCTTGCCAGCGCACAATCAGCAATTAATAACACCTAGGAGTTAAGAAATTGGAAATTCCTACAATGCACCTCTAAAAAAGAGCAAAAGAAACACCAACAAGCTTTGTTTCATATCACCTCCTCCTGCATTTTGGTTTGTATGCCATGCAGAATAAAGGGGTTAAACAGAATCAAGAAGTTAAACACCCAAAACACATGTTCCTGATCGTGCTAAGAATCACTTCAAAGAGTACGAACGGGGCCAAGGGGAAACTCCAGTTCTACAAACACAGTCTTTGATTTTACAGTGCTGCCCAGCCCCTTCCCCCACCTCCATCAGGCCGAGCCAAAGCTTTCACCTGCCACCTCCCAGGAGGTGACGGTGACACACATTCCTTGAAGCCACCTTCTTAGGTGGAAGGACAAACAGAGAACAGCCAACTGGCCTGGATATTATGGACCGTTGCGCTTAGCAGACAGGACAGTAAGAAACACCCCTCTCTTACCCCATCGCAGGGACTCGCTAAGGTGCTGGTCACCTGCTCATAGGCAGCCACGGTCTCCGCAGTGCTAGAATGGCTGAAAGGTTTTACAAAGAGGAAATCGCTCTGGTCAGACATGGGTGAGAAACAAGAGGTGTAATTCTGTGCCTGGGAGGTCAAGCCCGCTCCTCCCACGTCCAGGTACTTGATGAAGCCATCTGGCTTCATCTGCCCATGGAAATGGGATGCGGGCTTACGGCCATTCCTTCGGCAGCAATCCGCAAAGGTCCAGCTGGCAGTGCCAGCTTTGAGACACCGGGCAGCCACCACAGCAAACATCATGCAGGACACAAGGGAAATGGACACCAAGGAAATGATGAGGTAAAGCGTGAGGTTGGTATCCTTGGGAGAAGACTGGGGGAGGTCCAAGGACTTGGCAAAGTCCTGCACACTGTTTTCCTCTGGAGAAATGACTATTACCACGGAGGCTGAGAGAGATGGTGTCCCATTGTCCCTCACTTCAACCACCAGCCTGTGGGGATCTTCTGACTCCCTGAGAGCCTGTGCAACCCTTATCTCTCCAGAGCGACGTTCCACCTGGAAGGGCAAAGCCTCAGCAGTCTCCTGCAGCAGGTAAGACAGCCAGGCATTATGGCCACTATCAGCATCAACAGCTACAATTTTGGTGACCAGATAGCCAGGTTCTGCCAAGGCCGGGATGGTTTGGTGGAAGGCAGAGCCCTTGGGGACAGACGGGTAGACAATGGTGGGGGCATTGTCGTTCTCATCCAGGACGAACACATGGACCACAGCAGTGCTACTCAGTGCAGGAGACCCGGCATCCTTTACCTCCACAGGCACCTGGAACACCTTGTCCTGCTCATAGTCCAGAGCCCGCACAGCGTAGACGGTGCCATTGTCCTGGTCTATCCGGAAGTAGGTTGAGATGGGTACATCCTGCATCCCGTTGTCCAGGATGGAGTAAGACAGCTTGGCATTGCTACCCTCATCAGGATCAGATGCTGACACTACAAAGACAGAAGTTCCAGGAAGGGAGTTTTCCTGAACATGAGCTGTATCAAAAGGGCTGGAGAAATTTGGTGCATTATCATTCACGTCAGCAATTCGGAGGTAAAAAGTTTTTTGTGTGGCCCGCTGTGGGGACCCTGAATCAACAGCCCTCACTGTGATGTTGTAGCCACTGGCCTTCTCCCGATCAAGGGGACCATTTGTGACCAGCGAAAAATGCTCTTTAAAAGATGACACCAGTTTAAACGGGAGCTCTTTCGCTATCTGCAGACGGACCTGCCCGTTGTCACCAGAATCGCTGTCCTTCACACCAATGAGGGCGATCACAGTTCCTGGAGTTGCATCCTCCTGCACTGGGCTGGAGAGAGAGGTCAGCACAATCTCTGGGCTGTTATCATTGATATCAATTAATTCCACTCGCAGGTGACAGTGTCCTTCCATGGCTGGGGATCCCTTGTCCCTGGCTCGAACGGCAATCTCGTAAGCACTGGATTCCTCATAATCCAGCGGGGCTTTGGTTCTGATCTCCCCTGTCCGGGGATCTAAGGAGAACAGTTTGGTGAATTTACCAGGTGCATTATTGCTAATTTTGAAAGAATATTCCACGTCCCCGTTGGGACCTTCATCCAGGTCAGTGACATTCAGTTGGGTGACCAGAGTGCCCACTGGCACATTCTCTTCCAGGTTTACCTTGGATATGGGTGGGTCGCAGACAGGTGGGTTGTCATTTGCATCCAGCACATGGATGGTAACCTTGGCAGTGCCAAATTTCCCCGGATTCCCTCCATCCAGGGCTGTCAGCGTTAGGTGATGAACAGCCACTTTCTCTCTATCCAGTGCTTTTTCAAGTACAATCTCGGGCATTTTAACACCATCTCCTCTCACGTTGATACTCAGGGCAAAATGCTCACTGTGGCTGAGCTCGTAGGTGGAGATGGAGTTGGTGCCCATATCTGGGTCTTCTGCTACTTCCAGGGGTAGCCGAGTCCCAGGGTTAGCTACCTCAGTGATCTCCAAGACCACCTCTGGCTTGGGGAACTGGGGCGCGTTGTCGTTGACATCGAGGACATCCACCTCGACGCGGTGAAGCTGGAGGGGATTCTCCATGACGAGTTGGAGGTGCAGGGAGCACGCCGGGCTCTGCCCACACAGTGCCTCTCGGTCCAGCCTGCCGTCGAGGAGCAGCACACCCGCTGCCAGGTCCACCTGGAAGTGCCTCTGCCCACTCTCGCTCACCAGGCGCAGGTTGCGGGCGACCAGGGTCCGCACCTCCACGCCCAGGTCCTTGGCCAGGTCGCCTACCGAGGAGCCCGGCTCGCGGTCCTCGGGCACGGAATAGCGGAGCTGGGCGCTGCTGGGGGCCGGCAGACAGGAGAGGGCTGCGAGCA
>NW_010242034.1:17630-24743 GCF_000690775.1 Eurypyga helias | reverse complement strand
CCCTCCCTCTTCTATTTGGATGAAAAAACAAAGTCTGAATGTTGCGTTGTCTTGGCTGTGTTTGACCAGTACATGGTAATTGCACAGCACATAATGTTGCAAATAAGTTGGCTCATACAAACACAATTTTCAGAAGCTCAAGTCATTCTACCCCAAGATATGAATTAAGAGAACAATAATAGTGAGAGCATTACATAAACCACATAAACTAAATTCTAGTCCCTAGGCTGATAGTTAAGAAAGGGGAAATGCTCCTGAACTGGGTGCTGATTAGGCAGAAAGAGAAACAACGGATCTGCTAGGAGTTGAATCAGAGTGGGGAAAAAATTTCAGAATAGATACTATGGATTGTAACAGAGCAAAAGTAGCTCCATGCCCTACCTGAATTTGTCAACAAAGGTCTTGGAAGACCAAAGCAAACTGCCAGAAACACTAAAAGTGTTTCTCAGCCCTTTGAAGTGCCGTATTTAAGAGTTTCTCATGAACAGATGTTGAGCCTCAGGAAGAAGAAGATTCACAAGATGTTTTACTCCAGTGTCATTGTGCTGTGACTATGCACACACACCATGCTGTTATGTAAGAAGACATAAAAAAAGTCAGGGAAGAGCTCTGGGTGCTGTGGAGGAAATATGATACAAAAATATATGTATCCTGGGCTGTATCAGGAGAAGTGTGGCCAGCAGGTCGAGGGAGGGGATTCTGCCCCTCTACTCTGCTCTTGTGAGACCCCACCTGGAGTGCTGCATCCAGCTGTGGAGCCCTCAACATCAGAAGGATATTGACCACTTGGAGCAAGTCCCGAGGAGGCCACAAAGATGATCAGAGGGCGGGAGCACCTCTGCTATGGGGGCAGGCTGGGAGAGTTGGGCTTGTTCAGCCTGGAGAGGAGAAGGCTCTCGGGAGACCTTATTACAGCCTTCTAATACCTGAAGGGGGCTACAAGGAAGCTGGGGGGGACTTTTTACAAGGGTCTGTAGTGACAGGGCAAGGGGTAACAGGTTTAAACTGAAAACTGGGAGGTTTAGGTTAGATATAAGGAAGCAGTTCTTCATGGAGAGGGTGGTGAGGCACTGGACCAGGTTGCTCAGAGAAGCTGTGGATGCCCCATCCCTGGAAGTGTTCAAGGCCAGGCTGGATGAGGCTTTGAGCAACCTGGTCTAGTGGAAGGTGTCCCTGCCCATGGCAGGTGGGGTGGAACTAGATGATCTTTAAGGTCCCTTCCAACCCAAACCATTCTATCATTCTATGATTCTCTGTTTAGCATGGGACACACCTCTCAACTTCTGCTAGACTATCTACTATTTGTACTTAAAGATGTCATCGGGAGCACAAGCAGAAGCAATGACTTTTTCCCAACCATCTGTGCTTTACACATGAGCTGTACACACACATTGGCACAAGTACAGCTCTACTAGGCACTTTCTTTCTTGCAAGAAAGAACAATGAGGAGCAATAAGGCAAATGGAAGAGAACCAGTCTTGGAGTCACAGAATCCATTAGAATGTGTAACAGCCTCGTAGTGATTGACAAATTGTTTAAGCTGAATACTTACATAGACCTATACCCTCTAACTACTCTAATAACAGGGCTTACAATTGCAGCACCTGCAACTGAGGAAATACTAACTTCTAGGAAAACGCCAGAATATTTTCTATATCTCACACCAAAGGTAAATATTGCAGACCAAAGGTAAGTATTGCATAAGGAAGGCAGGTATATCAAGGCACTTTGGCAACAAGCTGGCAGACCAGTTTGAAGGAGGGTCTGTTTTGGAACCGAAATCACAGTAGAATTATAATGGTACCACTAGAGGAGACCTCACAGGCTCATTACAGTCCAGTGTCCTAAGGCTGAGATATGGCAACAGTACAACTGAACTTGCATGCACCAAAATCTCACCCTAATCTGTCTGCAGGAAACAGAAGAGCAAGTAAGCAATTCAATGAAAACAAATCAATGTCACCAAATATTGACAATGTAAGGGCATTATAGCACTGGTACTCTGAGGATGCTCACTGAGCTTTAGGTATTGCTTACACCTTCAGAAACCAAGATACACAAAAAATTCAACAGACAGATGCTAGCAGCTGCCTGAGAAGTGTACTCCCCTGACACTCTGCAAAGAAAAAAGGCTATTTTCTCTACCTCTGAGGCCTGCTTTCCTCAATTTCTGTTTCCTATTTCTGTTCAGGTATTCGCTTTACTCTCTCCAGAGTTGCTTTAACTTATTGCCCCAGGGAGTCTTCAGTAATGTCCTATGGCTTTCATGGGGAGATCCCTGTCGATGCATACAGCAGACAACGAACAACTAAAGCGAAAAGAGGTGATAAATATAAAAACTAACATGCAGAGCAGCTTATTTTTAAGCAAAATTTTCCAGTTTCCCAGAGAGTCACAATTCTTTGAGTCAGTTAAAGTGAGGTAGTCATTCTTGGCAAATGAAATGGAGAGGTTACTGACACAAAGTCCATGAGCAATTCAAAAGATTAGTCTTGACTCCTAAAGCTGGATGCTCAAACAAAATGAGTAACAAGATAAATATAAATGAATAGGGGTTTGATTTTTCTTTTTTCCAGTGGGGGAAAAAAAACCCCCAAAACACAATAGTGTCTCCTAATGAAATACTGATGGTTTTCCTCCCTTTTTATTTACTGTGGTTTCTTGAAGTTCCAGGATATTTTGACTGCAGAAAAATCTGCCTTTTAGGGGGTAAACTATATATCAGGGCCATAATCAGAACACACCTACAGTCACTCTATACTCCGTTTTTCTTATGAAGACCAGGCGTACAGGAAACAGAAGAAGTGTGTTCCCAAACGACCATTGCAAACAGCCACCAGTTCTGCTGCAGAGCAAACTGCAGATGTCAAGTTCATCCTTACAGTGGCATGAACTGATTGATTCCTTCCTCTTTGGACAAATACTTCTTTTCGCTATCTTGCAGTAGGTACATTTTCCCAGGCAGTCTTCAGAGCAGATGCATTCTGAGGACCAGCTGAACAGCGAGTTATGGTCGCTGCTCTCCCTTCTCTGGCTGACGCTCTAGGCCTTGTGCTTGACGTTGTTAGAGTGCACTGCATGTGGGAGGCAGGCTTGGACCTCTGCCACCCATCCCAGACCACACGTTACGCGCCGATGAGAATGGCACATGCAATGTAGCCAGAGTCACACATGAGTGCTCCCGCTTCAACAACAGCAGTAAATCATCTTGCCGAAACCCTTAGTTCAAAGTGGGTGTCGATCCCTGCCACTCTTGTGATTTTAATCACTTCGGTAAAACAAGGGGGTTTTCCCTCTGAGACATGCAAACGAAACAAAGCAACAAAAAGCTGGTAAATGCAGTATTAATTGTGTCACAGCCACTGAAAAAAAGCAGAAAAGCGATGAGAGCAGGGTGGTTTCAGAACCCTTCGCCTCTGTCACTAGCTTCGACCGTGCTGCCACACAGCTTGCCAACATCCTGGGCACATGGTCTGCCGAATCCAGGGGAGGTTGTTCACAAAACAAGTCATTTGAGTTTGTCCTGCTGAGCACAGGACATGCTGGGACAAGGTGTTGTATTGCTCAGACATCACAGGCGAGACAGCAGGGTGAAGTTCGTGCTCTGTGACAGCCAGAGCTGGTGACATAGCAGCTGGTAATCAATTTGCTTCTTCCTACCTGTTACCTGTGTCTCAGGGGACCCTAGCTGGCATGAAATACCCTTGAAACTGAATGTCAAAAGAAGCCTTGGCTGCCCTCACACTGAATGTATGTGATATATGTCAAGACTGTGGCATGCCAGTCTGGTGGCACTGGGAGAATGGCTACTCCACAGGACATCCCATTCTTCCAGCTAGGTGAAAAGATAGACAGCCTAAGTGTGTTCCTTTCACCAAAAAAAAAAAAAAAAAAAAAAGTATCCAAGTGAAAATGTAAAGAAAAAGAAGTAAATATATTAATTCAAGTCTCCAATCTGCCAGAGTTTCCATTATTAATTGTGAAGCTCCTTCCCATTCAGATTTTGCAGAGGGCAGAGAAGGTGCTTGGCAACTCACAGCTAAGCTGTTCCTGGAGACCTGTCCTAGGTCACGGCTCTGCTGACTAAGACCCGTCAATCGATCTGGGACAGGCGTGACACAGATGGAGAAGGGACCTCCCTGCACTGACTCAGCACTGGAAGCGGAGGCACCAAGAGACAATCCAGTCTTTAGGCACTACGCTGTGACTGCCAGCTCTGGCAATGAGTTTTATTATATGGATCACTGTTCATTAAAAGCTGGACTGGGACCAAACAGATACAGATGGAAATGCCTTTTTTTCCTCATGGACTTGTTCCAAACCAGAGCTCTAGGTCCCAATATATATCCTCTTACCAGCAGGTTCCCAAAGAAGAAGAATGGCTTACAACAGTTTTATAAAACCCAGCTGCTTAGAAAACTCAGATAATTCACCCTACCCCCAAATCTAGGGCTATGAGCCCAAATAACGTGTTTTTTGCTCACTAGTGTCAATGCACAATAGACCAGAATACACAACGCAGCTTACAAGTGAACTTCTAAACCCAGTTCTCTGCTTTGTAATACAAGCTAAACAGATATATTACACTACTGCATTACCTGATATGGAGTTATCCCAATGAAAATCAGCATAGAACAGCCGATAAACAGATTCTGTTTCATATGGAAGGTCTTAAGTGAAGTAAGAATAAATGTTAACTCCTCCTTTGAATGCTGAAGCTCTTTCCTCAGCTGTAACAAAGAGGGAAAATGCCAACAGCAACTGGAAGCCAGGAGCAAAGTCTTGATTTTATTTTTCATTTTTTATTTCTGTTCTGAAAACCTTACCTACCTCTTTGTTACTCTCATACCCTAGTTTAGGATTCCTACTCCTTGCAGGGTAATAAATATGTTCAAGACAACACATAAATAAATAAATAAATAAATAAATAAATGTATGAAGAGCAGAAACATGTTTTATAAGGAAACTTCATGGTTAATTGGGATTTTTCTGTGTCAGTAGAAATCAGAATTCAGACTTTTAAACAGGCCACCAAATAATGATCATATTGAAGAAAGACAGCAAGAAAATGATGGATTTGCTGATCACCAGAACAGTTGGACATGAAACTGAAAGGCTCATTAAACACATTTGTCCAGAGAAAGGTGCAAGTACTTCACAAGCACCAAGGTTTCAAGATAATTAATGTGTCTTTTTTTTGAGGAAAATCTCAGTACATATTTAAATGCACAATGAACATACATACACTACAGCATGCTTCCTTAGCTCCCCATGCAGGAACGGGAGTGCACCAACCATTACCCAGCTGCATCTGTTCACTTGCGTACTCTGAAAAGGTTTAATGAGCCACAAAGTGTGTTTTGCTCTCTTCATGGATCACGGAAGCGAAAGTCCTGGGGATAAAATGGGTTGTGTTGTTTCTGTTGCTGTGAATTGGGCCCTCAGGGGTACATTTTCAGTGCAATGCATGTGGATTTGGCTGCTTGAGTCCCATTGATGTTGATGGGACTCATGTAGCTAAAACCCCACGAAGTGCTTGAAAATGTGTCCCTTGGTGTTTGTAAAGCATGGTTGTCTTTTCAAATAAAATTGACCGAACCAGTCTGATGGTTGTGCTCCTTCTCAGCAAGGTCTGCAGTACTTGTGCAGATTTGCAAGCAAGAATGCACAGGAATGCATGGAAATTCATAGAGCATCTGCCTCCCCACACCTACTTTTCATGAACTGAATTGCCCAGGCTTTTGGGTCACTGTGGTAACAAATGGTATAAGAAATGCTAGGAGATAATACCCTGCCAAGTTCCTTCATATAGGCCAAATTTCTGTGACTGGTCAGTACAAGTGTTACTCACACTGGGTACAGCATGAGTATCACTGCAGAGGACCACCGAAAATATGAGCAGAGATTTGATAACCTTACCAATCACTCCTCTGTATCATCAGGGGGTAGTAAAATATGTAGTTTTGCAACAGAATGAGCATAAGTAAAACAAGTGTCAGTAACCTGAATTTGAGCAAATTCATGTTTACAAACTCTTTTTCTTATTATTTACCTTGACGTTTAACAAGGAATTAAAGTTTAACCTTTTGACTGCTTTCCATATTTCATGATGCACTGTAACATCCTGGATATAAGACAGATCAGTAACATTTTCTGTGTTGACTGTGTGTCACTCCAAAGGCCTGACTGTCTAAGAGTAAAGAGACATGTATGAGCTGCTTAATATGGTGCTAGCTATGTAAGTCCATCCTATGTTTCAGGCCAATTTAAGGTTCTCATGTAGTGCTAAGACCTTAAAGTGGTTGGAAACACATAAAGTTTCCAAAAAGTCTTGAGACAATAGTGAGGATGGTAAAGAAGGAAGAAGAAACCACAATGCTAATATTAGGGTTTGGGGTTTTTTTAATCTGTTCATTTATCAAAGAAATATCCACATGGGAAACCCACAGTATGGAAATGCATGCTTAAGCCCATAGTGAAACAGCTCATTAGTACACCCACCAGTGTCTGTTACAGTTAGAAGGAGTTGTGTCTGCACCCACTGGAGTAAGACAAGATCTTTTTAAAGGGGAAGGAGGACACCTGAAAGGGAAATGTCTTAGGCTGATCACAAGGCAGGGGTCCAAGGAGAGGGATGCCAGTCCACCATGACGTTGGAGGAGAAGGGTCAGAGGACAATAAGGACAGGAGAGATGTAGAGGGACTGGAAAACTCGTCAGGGTCTCAGTTCTGCTGCACAAGCTACGCATGGGATTTAAAGGGGTTTCTATCACCCCTATTTCCTCTTTTTCTGTCTTTCTGTTTTAGCTTAATTGGACTTCCCACATAACACCAGCCACAGAAGAACAGTCAGGAGCTGAAGCCATAATCAGAGAATCACAGAAGGGTTTGGGGTGGAAGTGACCTTAAAAATCATCTAGTTCCAACCCCCCTGCCATGGGCAGGGACACCTTCCACTAGACCAGGCTGCTCAAAACTTCATCCAGCCTGGCCCTGAACATTTTTGGGGATGGGGCCTCCGCAGCTTCTCTGGGCAACCTGCTCCAGTGGCTCATCACCCTCTCTGGGAAGAACTTCTTCCTGATATCTAATCTAAACCTCCCCGCTTTCAAT
>NW_010242034.1:8420-17056 GCF_000690775.1 Eurypyga helias | reverse complement strand
GGATGGCATCCCTTCCCTCCAGCGTGTTGACCGCGCCACACAGCTTGGTGTCGTCGGCAAACTTGCTGAGGGTGCACTCAATGCCGTCATCCATGTCAGTGACAAAGATGTTAAACAACACTGATCCCAACACGGAGCCCTGAGGAACGCCGCTTGTCACTGGTCTTCACTCAGACGTTGAGCCATTGACCACCACTCTCTGAGTGTGACTGTCCAGCCAGTTCCTTATCCATCGGGCAGTCTGTCCATCAAATTAATTTCTCTCCAATGTCAGGCATCTCATGTGGTATGATGTCAAGAACTTAGCACAAGTCCAGGTAGATGACATCGATTGCTTGTCCTTCATCCACCAACGTCGTGACCCCGTTGTGGAAGGCCACCATATTCATCAGGCACATTCTGCTCTTGGTGAAGCCATGCTGGCTCTCACCAGTCACCTACTCATTCTCCATGTATTTTAGCATATTTTCTAGGAGGATCTGCTCCATGATCTTGCCAGGCACAGAGGTGAGACTGACTGGCCTGTAGGTCCCTGGATCCTCCTTTTTTCCCTTTTTAAAGATGGGGGTTATGTTTCCCCTTTTCCAGTCATCCTTAAAGAAATGTAATTACATTACATTCCTAGAGAAAATGTAATTTCTTCTTATCAATTAGTATTCATTGAAAAAGATTTGAGGAAGCTGGTAGAAAATGTTCTATCACAAAGTTTTAGGAAAAGGTTTAGCGTTATTATAGTGCATGCTTAGCAAAAATTTCTGTGTCACTAATGAGAAAAAGACACATTTTTTGGTGCATATATGTATTTCCACTTTTGATTATTTTAGCTCTTTATCTGAATTGGAATAAAAAAAAAAGTTTCAAAATTCCTCTGTTCGTTCCATCTGAGTTACTCAAAACCAAATTTTTTTCACTTTTATGGGCATAATTGCTCATCTTTTAGGGGCCATCCACTTTCGATATTTGTGACGTAATTCTTTACAATATTTAGAAAAGCTGTCCTGCCGTGTCTTTTTTTGTGAGGAGAATTCAGTTGATCAGGAACTACTATTTGTCATCTTCTTGTAAAGACATATGGGAAAAGTGACACAAAGACATATGGGAAATATTGTTGTCTAGCCTGAAAGAAAGACTAGAAGGTCCTTTTCTCAGTCCTAAAATAATCTCAAAAGCTCCTGTAGGAGGGGGGGACTGGAAAGGAACATGGAAATGCATATTCATCTTCACATTTATATTAACAATAAAAGATAGGGGTGGAAAACAGCAACTACTGGGAAAACAGCTGTGCAGGCAGAAGACGATGCTTCACTTGGTCTTCTACGTGTGACATCATCACGTCTCCATCAGAGCTTATTTAACAACAAAATCTGGAACTGCCAATGGCATGATTGTTCCTGAAATCACATTACAAAAACTAGTCAGATTAAGATAAGTAGTGTAAATACATCTTAGAACCCAGCTATTTCTAATGGTTAAGAAAAGTCAACTGATGGCGGCCCAAAAAAATCAGAAGCACTCAGGGGAACAGTCGTATTGTCAGGCTGGATCTGAGCAAATTCAGCAAGGGCACAGCAGTGCTGATTTTTTGGGGTGTCTTGAGGTGAATATCTGCTCCCAGGGCAGGGTCCAGAGTGTCTGCCTCCAGTCTAAGGAGGAGATGTTTCTCAAAGACCAGTATTAAATTCAGAGTAATGGTCCTTAGATATTCATATTGATTACCAGAGCTTTAGATTTCCTGAAATGATACCAACTATATTTCATGACAAAATTACAAGTAGGAGTTTAATGACAACCATACACTGGAAGCAAAGTAACCTCAAAATCAGAACAGAACTCTTCCAATCAGCAAAACTTCCCTCTCTCCCGCTCTCCCCTTCTCCCTTTTTTTTTTTTTTTGAGTGCAGACTTCATCTAAGGCATCCGATGAGGAGACCTTCATGCATTTCTCTTCATTGGTGACTGTGGCCCTCTAGATACCTTCTCTTTTAAACACCTTTTTGCTATTTTTAAAGGTATTTCATCCTCTAATCACAGAGTGTTCTAGTTCAGTGAGGCTCCTTTCTAGCAGTAATACTGGGATAATGTAAACTCAGGTCCTTGGAAGTAACTGGACATCCATTCTGGATAGCCGTTTTTGACAGGAGATGCAGGTGATTTAGTCAAACCCATCACAAAGTAGAACATGCCTGTTTATGGATTTCATTAGAGACACAGAGCATGAGACAGGCTTTTTGCAATTTACAGTCTTTCTGACAAATCTGGACTGAACAGAGAGCAGAGACTAACAGATTTAAAGGTCACAAAGAACTTTTATGACTATCCTGAGCTGGATGAACAATTGACAATCAAAAAATTAATAATTTATTCAATAGCATTAAGGGTTTTTTAAAAAGCTAATCAAGAAACAAAAGGATAGTCACAGTGAAAGTCACAGTGAAAAACACCCAATGTTTCTCTCTCCCATGACACAATGATATTTGAATTGGAGGTATGTAGTTTGCCATCTCTTTTTATGTATGAGAAGAGAATATGTTAAAAGAGTTCGTGCCTTTTGATTCAATAATCTGCTTCAGCCTCATTTTCTGATCTGTAAATGGCAATCTGCACTGTGTTGTACCTACCATCCCTGAGCACTGTGAAGAATGGTGAAAAAACATCCTAAGCCAGGAGATAAATCAGCAGCTGACTACATAAATGTCCCAACTCATTCAAAATGAAGGCAAAAAATATCTGTCTTAAAAAGGAACGCCACATTTCTAAAAGTTGTCTTTTTTGCCTCTCTAGCTTCAGTAAAGATCACACAACAGTCAATACATTATCTAAGCTGGGAGGACCAATCTCTGTCTTTTTTGGCTGGAAATACCATGTGGGAGATTTCTGCAGCATCTGTAATGACTGAAGGAGTCCCATCTACAGTGTTCCCAGATTGGGCTGGAACAGGAAATAAGATAAGTTGTTTTGGGATGCAAAACTAATTCTCTCACTTTGGAGGAGAAGAACAAACTACAGGACTGTTGTGCCAGCCCAAGAATAATAGTGTTCTTATACCTCTTCCAGAAGTCTCGCAAAGTTTCCAAGTGCTTTAGTCATACTGTAAGAGCTTGTAAAGTTTTGGAAGAAATAGAGAGGAAAAAAGGAGGCGCCAACATGAAACTGTTTTATCCATACTGGTAGGTGAGTACAACCACAAATAAATGATCTATTTACAAAGCACATGTCACATCACACTGCTTCTAGCTGCACTCTTTATTTGTAGCTAGGCTTGGGCATATGAAGAGTAGGTTTTTAGAAGATTTAGGATTTGTTTTAGGGAGGACATGAGGACGTATTTTCCCCCTGGTCCTCCTCTGAAGCATGGGAGGAGGTGTCTGGAGAATATGTCTTATGAGGAGCGACTGAGGGAACTGGGCTTGTTTAGCCTTGAGAAGAGGAGGCTGAGAGACCTGATCACTGCCTACAACTACCTGAAAGGAGGTTGTGGAGAAGTGGGTGTTGGTCTCTTCTCCCTAATGACAGGTGATCGGACGAGGGGGAATGGACTCAAGCTGTGCCAGGGGAGATTTAGATTGGACGTAAGGAAGAAGTTCTTCACCGAAAGGGTTATCACACACTGGAACAGGCTGCCCAGGGAGGTGGTGGAGTCACCATCCCTGGATGTGTTTAAGAGACGGGTGGATGCGGTGCTGAGAGATATGGTTTAGTGGTGGACAGATACGGTTGGACTGGATGATCTCTAAGGTCTTTTCCAACCCAGTGATTCTATGATTCTATGATGCCTGTCCAGGTTCCTCGTCAGAAGGGAGGAAAACTTATGCTGTTATGTTCACAGGTGAAATATGCTTGAATTTAGGAAGTGTGCTGTTGGTACAGCAGGTTTTCTCACTGGCGCAGAAGGGTTCTTCATCCAGCCAGGTGTCATGAGCTTGCCTGCAGCAGAACCACTGCTCCCTGCCCAGTCATGTTCCCACTGCCTGGCTCTTTGGAAAAGAATTGGGTTTGTATAGTATTTTTCAAAGGCAAACCTTAATCAAGTTCTGCCTTTTCACTTACTGATTTAAGCAAACAAACAAAAACCTCACAGATAAACTCTTGGTATGTTTTTCCTGGGGGTAAATTGCACACAGGGATATATTCCAAATTTATGTCAGAAAAGCCACACTAGAGAGTTTCACTTATCAAGGCCCTGTATAAGTCATTCTGTTTGGGATTAGTCCCAAGTAGAGCTCTCAGTTTGGGTATAAGCAAATGCAAAGCAAAGCTCTTTTACAATTCCCCAGTTTAGTATATGGTTTTGCTGACACCATAGCAAAATGTAAATAGTGTGTGAGCTTTCTTTAATGTTGCAACTGACCCCAGGTATCCTAACCATTTGTCTCAAGTGTTCTCCAAAAGTTCCTGACATGTGCCAGCCTTCGGTTCTGCTGCTCCAAACTTCAGGTTTGTAGCAGAAGTCAAACAGTGACAGATTTCATTCAGTAACTGCCCAAAGAAATACTAGAGCCACTGCCAGCTAAAAGAATCCTGTCTTTGAAGGACAAATATTAGTTTATATCATGTGAATTAAGCATCTATCAGAGAAACAGTTGAGAAATTCCCTGTGACCTACATCTAGAGCTTAGAAGTACATCTCCTGATCTACTATTCTTGCTCTGCTTATAGAAAAGTTAAGATGCTGGGTATCTGCTTCCAATTACCAAACTAAAATACAGTTAACTAGTCCAAGTGAACAAACAATGATTTCTTTAAAATTTCATTTTTTTAAATGTAAAAATGTTTGTGGGAATCAGATTTCCATGGTTAGGATGTTTTCACTTAAGGAACCATCCTGTGAATTACCAAGAACAAGCTTTTTTTCCTTTCTTTTTCTTTCCTTTTTTTTTTTTTTTTTAAGTTAGCACATTTCCAGCTCTGCTGTGTATAGAATAGAGTTATTTGGAGTAATCTTTGCTTCTACTGAAATGATGTTATGGGGCAGATCCTCAGCTGAATTAAATGACCATAGCTGCTCCACAGAAATCACTGTGTAGCTGCAAAATGGGCAAGAATACAATGACAGCTGTTTGACACGATATGGACTGGCCAGCTTATTTGTAAATGAGATGAAAACTATATTTAACACAGTGATAAACTTGCACAATTAAAAACTTTGTATTTGAGAAGTGTGAAAGTAATGGTAACATACAGATTGGAGTATTTCTCTACTTATAAAACAGTCTGCAATTAATTACTTCTAAGTAAAAGTTTTCAGTGTTACACACCTTCAGGTTCAGCTCTTATTTGCATTGCACTAGCTCTTCTGTTACAGAAGTCCAATAAAATTGGCAGAATATAGTCATGTACCCTTTTCTTTTGCCAAAATGGTGTAGCATTGTGGAGAATCAGTCCTGTATAGGTCTGAGGTAATGTGTTATTACGTTGTTGACTGCATCCCGATGGAGGTGGACTATTTAATGCAGCAGAGCAAGTGCACCGAGATTCACCTGCTGAGAGCTGAAGGTAGACAAATGCCTCTTGAAACTAAAGCATGACTTTCTTTCTAGGAAAGAACTGAATTTTCATGCACTCCAAATACTTACGCTCAAACATGATGACTAAAACACATGCTCTGAACCTGATTCAACAAGAAATTATGGCAGTCTGGTGAAGTTCCCAACAAAATGTGCAGAGAAGGAGAAAAAGTTATAGATACTGAAGGCTCCATCAGCTGTCTCACTGAAAATACTAGGTTTTGTGTTGGGGTTTTTTTGTTGTTTTCTAATTAACAGAACTCCCATGCTTATCCCCACCTTTTCAGTAACTAAGGCATAAAGCACCCAACAGAACAGGCCTTGACATCTACATACAGCTCACCCCTTGTACTTCCACGCATGGTTTATCCTGAACCCTGGCAATGACATGCATGGATTGAGAGAAAAACTGGGCACGGTGCAGCTATAGAAGTCTCCAGTGTAGCTGTGTCTCTACGTCTTTGTTCTAACAAACCCATTGTAATTCAGCTCAAAAGAGCTAGGCATGCATCTTTCCAACACATTGTGTGTGGTTGTATCTACAAAACTCCCATTTGTTTCAAACAAGAGGAGGGAAAAAAAAATCTTAATAGTCTTTGTGGGGAAATGCAACGTGACCCAACAAAAAGTGTAATCAAGAATACTAGAGAAGACATGAGGAATGGATTTGTTTATGATACAGGGATTTTGTTTGCTTTTGTGAATTGTTTCAAATCTGTGAAGGAAGGAAGCTGTATCATGGTTGAATCCCATTGGATTCATTGTCTAACATCCACAGGGACTCTTCGAATGAAGCAGATCAAATGCCTATGTTGATACAGATGTGCCAGTCAGGAAATACAGATATTTACACATTAATACATATGCGACAGCAGATGCTTTACTTCCCTTCTGGTCTGAGAAATTTTTTCTACATGCGTCATTTCACACAGTCAATCAAACTTTAAGATAAACTTCATCTGAAACCCAAAACTTCATGGGTTTTTTCGGTGTGGACAACTCTGGAGAGCCTGACAAGTCTCAGTCATAAAGACAAGTCATTTCCCATGTCCCTTCTGGGGAGAAAAGATAATGGTCTTCAGCATAACTGAGCTGGTGGATCTAGGACTACCCAGCCAAAAAAACCCCTCAGCTCATGCTTGGCTGTCATTTAGCCTGGGCAGCAAGGAGCCTCACCGTGTGCTTCCAGCCTCAGCCGGCTGCATTGTCTGCACTGGGAGACCTATTTCTGTGCAGACTCTCAGCTGCGACTTCACGTAACCTCCACTCATCCCCCTTGCAGTCTGATCAGCTCACAGTTCTCATGGTCTCTCTGTATGGTCTCTTACAAAACCACAGGCACCTAATGTAGCCAGGAACAGATCCTTTTTATTTCTAATAAACACATATAATGCCTGAGTTACTTTTTGGATGGCACAAGTCTAAATCACAGAGCAGTCATCCATCTGGACCTGAAAGGTCTGGATTCAATGGTCAGCAGGAGAGTCCCCTGATAGTTGTTCTGGGACCCTGCTCAATAATTTGTCTGTCCAGGGGTGAGAGCGTCCTCCGCACACACCTTTGAAACGTGGCTGCTGTTAGCGAGGAGCTCAGTGCTCCTGGGACAGGAAAGCGTGCATGTTGGTGGAGGAGGCTGCTGTTTGAGCCTCCATCCCTAGAGAAAATCTATCCAGGACGATGATGTTAAAATACACTGTCCCTGGGGTAGGAGTCCAGCCGTGAAACTCACAATTTCATAACTATGTGGGGTGCCAGAGTCCTTAGGCCTGCATGAAAATCCTTTTTTGAAGCTAGATCTTGGCCTCTCTGGGGGCATGAGTACTGGTTTCAGTGACTTCATTCAAAAATGTTCGCTTCTGATTTCCCTTTTTGCAGTCTTCAATGATGTATGTAAGGAGACAGAAAACCTCAGTTGGAGTCACGCAGTCATTTCTTGGCTTTTTTGTCCCATCAAGTTAAATTGACTTAAGCAATGTCTCCTGTGGTGAATGATTATTTTCAGTCTGTCCTACCCATTAGGAAGCTTTTTTCTTGATACACATCCCAAAACCTCCATTTCTTAATTCTATCCCATTATGTCTACTTATCCCCTTACATAAGCAACTTTTTGTTCCCTAACTGCATCTCAAATCCATGTGCCCAGTTACCAGTTTCATACAGAACAGTAGATATTCAATTAATTCTTTTTTTCTTCTGGAGAAACCTTTTTATCCACAGATTGCTTCAGTAGTTTACTGGGACAAGGGAATTAAAAATGGCCTAAAGCTACTAGACCTCAAGTCTAACAAAGCAAAAGTCCTGCAGCAATAACTGCAAACAGAATCAAGCTGTAAATAAGGATTTCTGGAGTCTGTAATCGCATTTTAAAAGCCTATTGATTTACTTGGAAATTATTTTCAAGCCTGTTCAATTAATTTACTGATTTATTCAAGTAAGCAGCATTGAGGGTTGCAGCATTAATATCCTGCCAAATTGCTGGTATAAGTGCAACCACCTGAGTAGAAAAATAGGTTTGCTCACATCTGGTACACTTTTTTGCTATAGGTGGTACAAATTCTACCAAAGAAAACAATTTTTCCTACATAAACCATAGATAAAGTAGGAAGTTTTCACCAGCTGATCTGTCTACACAACTTTCAAAATGGACGAAGCTATAACACCTTTTGTCTATGTCTCATTCTCTGACTCACCTGTGACCCAGCTGTGATGAAAGCATTGTTAAAACTTCTCAGAGTGACAACTGTAATTTGGAAGTCTAGTGCATGTCAACATAAAATATCATTGGAATAATTTTGCAAAGAAAATGCCAAGCTTGAATGACTATGATCTGGACAAGCATTGTCAAAAGGGTGATTCCCACTATTGTACAACCTTAATTTCTAAAGCCGAAACCTTTACCCCAGCACAGCCTTTTTAAATTAACCATTTTAGAAAACACCTGATAAACATGTAACAAGAAACTCCAGAAAATTGTCATACACTTTCTCTCACCTTAAGTAAATTATATTTACTTATTATATTTACAAGACTTTTTACAAGGGCCTGTAATGGTAGAACAAGGGACAACGTGTTTAAATTGAAAGCAGGAGATACAAGGAAAAAATACTTCCCGGAGAGGGTGGTCAGGCACAG
>NW_010242034.1:7990-8338 GCF_000690775.1 Eurypyga helias | reverse complement strand
GTTCGAGTGGAAGGTGTCCCTGCCCATGGCAGGGGGGTTGGAACTAGATGGTCTTTAAGGTCCCTTCCCACCCAGACCATTCTGTGATTCTATATCAAACCAATTCATTATTCGTCTGTTATATGGAACTACAGATAAAGACTCTGCTACAGAAAAAGGCTTCTTCAGTGCATTTGCTCATCATAAATGTTTTCATTATCATTAATCAATTAATTATTTTCTTGGAAATAGTTAACCTGAACCTTAGGAACCAGTGAACTTCTTTTTCAAAGTTGCTTTCAGAGAGAATGAAAGAGCTTCAAACTTTTGGCATTTTTACCTTGCTTCATTTAAAGGCTTGGTACAACA
>NW_010242034.1:0-7967 GCF_000690775.1 Eurypyga helias | reverse complement strand
CCCCCCCCCCGGTCTGACCAAGTTTACGCTGACGTCACCTGGAGTGCATCATCAGTGCACTTAAGACACGGTGTTCTAAGCCTTGTAAATATTTTCAACCATGTCAGACAAGCAACTGTTAGAACAAGTGGAAAACACCTGGTGCAATACCCATCAATAAGGTCCTTTCAGTCTAAAACATTCACAGGGAAGAAAAAAGACCTTGCCACACCTACCATGCGCTCATGATTTAGTAGTGTGAGAGAGCTCAATATACTTTATCTTCAAAACATCACCCGCCTCCCTCCAGCTTTCCTTGCTTCTGGAAGCCCTCTATAGTCTGTCAACCCCCTGTTCAGCCAGGTTAACAGGGCAGTTAAGGAATTTAAGTAAAACTGATGTCCTCCTTTTTGCAGTGGCCCTTTCTCCTGTGGCCACATGTGCCTTAAGCAAGGATAATCCTGGATGCTGGATACACCCTGCTCAGATGTATAAATCGGAGAAAGAGCTGTTGTACGTGAAGCTGAACACTCTGGAAGAAATGCATCCATGTACTCCTCTCTTCCTCCTTGGTTTACTCTTGTCTGTAAACCAAGCAAGAAATAAACCAGTTCCCCTCTGCCTTTTGCTATCAGTACTGTAGATAATCTTGCCTTGGTAACAATCCATATGGGTAATAATCAATCAAAGGGAGTGGATTAGCAGCAGTAAGAAAATGCACTGCAACAAAAGACTTTCCCTTGCACCCTGGCTCCTGATCAGAAATTTGTCAGGGCAAGCACCTTCTTAGGCTAATTGCCGACAAATGTAAGATAAACAGCCTGTTATCACAACCAACTCCCCTCACTTTTAAGAGAGGGATGCAATTAAAGCCTTAAGTATTACACAGAATGTGACATCCATTTGTTGTTATTGTTTCACACAAGTGAGGATTTATCTCATTTCATACAAGCAGATGTTATTATGAAAGATTCACATTTGTGGAAGAGGCAGACCCAGGAGATTTCTATGTGAAGAAGTTATAGGAATTCTACAGAAAAGAAAACCCTTGTTTTATTTGCAAATTGGCAGGTGCTGTGACAGACACTGGCTGTGATGAGAGGGACAGAGCTCCTGAGGCAGGGGGGAGCCAGGCCCCAGAGATACCAGCCAAAACCTACTCACAGCCAGGAGTATTTCCCCCCCACCCACTCCTGGAAGAGCTGTACTCAGCTGGGAGGAAGCTAGTAGGGAGAGAGAAAACACCTTATTGAGTGCAACCAATAAGTTCACCCTTGTCCTCACTCCACCACTACTCATGGAAAACACTCCTGGCAAAAGCATGAGAAGCAGCACAGCAGCACACTAGGACAGCACTTGTCCCTATAATTTATGGCTTTATAAACCTCTGCTACACCTCCAGTCTCTTTTCCAAGCTGGAGAGGACAATCTATTCAGCTCTGCAGCAAGCAGAATCCATTTTACACCTCTGACCAAACTTGCCGCTTTTGTCCACACCCCTCCCCCAGACCCCCTTGGAGATGGAGTGACCACAGAATTCAAGTTGCAGCATGCAGGAAGACCATAACTGCCGGTCCTCTGCTTTATCTGACTGTTGTATGATAATCCTCGACATCTCGACTGCCATTTTAACTTACCTCAGAGCAGTCAAGTCTTATTTTTAACAAACTCCACTATCACCCCAAATTCCCTTTCCTGAGTAGTAGAAGGTAATAAGATCACATACCTCCGTGTGCATACAGAAAAGTATGCATCAGAAGTCATTTTCTACATTGGGCGTCACCTGGTAATAAAAAGAGAAATTCTGGTAACTATCGAGGAGGTGTCAAAAAAGCTAAATCCTGATGTTAATTATTTGAGTAAAGATCTGGTATATCTGCCCTGTGATCCAACACAGAGATAATCAACTGCTTGTACCTGGCCAACTTACATTGCCTGTCCCTGTATGTGTACACTCCACACAGATTCTGAGAGGAGATCATGAGATGAAAACAGCTTGATGAAATCTTCTAACAGAATTTGGCTGGCAGCTCCCTGAGTTGACAGTGTTGTTATGACACTGTGCATTGTGGACAGATGCATTATCAGTCAGGCTGCACTAATGAGATCTCGGCACTTTGCTTACCACCCCAAACAGCCCTTGGGTTGTGTAGTAACTCCTCCAGCGCCAGGACAACAGACAGATGAGTAAGAATTCATACGCATGTATATATGTCTCCTGTGAAGGGACCATCAGGCTAATATGAATAATTAAGGATAGGGAAAAGTATAATTTACTACTTCTTAACTCTATTAACTTCTAAAGAAAGCACTCTGTTCTTATGTCTCTAATGAAATGCATCAGAAATTTCCCCTTATTTCCCACAGCAGGTCTTATTATTACCCTTGATTTCATCTTTTACTGAAGAGGACATTCAGAAATGTCCAAACATTCAAAATGGTATCTCAATTTTTCCTCTACTTCCACAATTTCCATTTTCACAGCAAATTCTGTAAGGAGAAGAGTGATTAAATATTATTGAACAGACATGTCAGGAAATAGCGTAGATAATTTTAATGTCATATGCAAATTTCAGATTTGTTCTACAGTCTTTCTTCACCCATTCCCCATATGGAAGAGCCCTGGGCAAAGCAGAGGGATTAGGGCTCATCCACTCTAAGTGTGGCAACCTGTTACTGTCACCTTCTATAGTAATTTCTTAAAATAGTGTAATCTATTTAATATATGACAGAATGTACTTTCTACATATGTAGTTGGTCTGCTCATACAGTACCAAAAAATACTACCTTGTATCTGTGCTTTACACCTGCCTAGGCCATCACTGATAACAAACTTAATTTTGCAAACAGAGGAGCTGATTTATATATAATGTAACCCTCATTACTTAATACTGGGGGAAAATCACTATTTTATTGCACATTAAGGAATACTTTTAAAGTAAAATGTCACGATTAAAATCTTTTTAAGTAACTGTGTGATTTTTGTGCCATAGGCTTATGTCCTTCAGTAGATTTTATTGAGGAAGAACTAAGAAATTAAGTCTATGTTTATTAGACTTTTGCAAGAATGCATCAATTCTAGATACCTGTAATGGATACATTCGTTAAATAAGAAAACATGATGAGTGTGTTACTTGAAAATATAGCCATATACATAAATCTGTATCACCAAAGTAGGTATGAAATTATAACTTAGTGTAGCTTTATCATGGGAAAAGAAGCAAGCTCAGTAAATGCAAAATCATGGTTGCTGCATAACTGGGTAAGACAGTGAGAACTGGCTGGTGTTAACACACAGCTAGCAAAACTCAGTAAAAAGAAATCTGATGCAGATCAGAGCAGAGATTCCTCAGATTGACTAAAACCATCCTGTAAGATGATAGTGAGTAAACAGGAGATGTTCCAAAGGTATGCTGTTGAGTAAAGCACAGAAACTGTCCCATGCACTGTGAATGCAGCCGTGATATGGAAGTAAGATCTCATGTGTGAATAGCTCTCTCATGTAGCCCTTAGGAAAAAGTCAGGCCATATTTTCATTGAGCAACCTCAAAAATATAGTAGGAAATCAAAGGGGTGTATGGGAAGGACCTTTTTGCCTATTGTAGTCAGAAAACTTAGAATGAACAATTTATTCCTAGCAAACTCCTTTTCTCAGACACATACTTGCAGAAGGGAGCCCACACTTGATGCAGGGGTGGGGGCGGGGGTGTGGGCGGGGAAGGCTGAGAGACAGTAGATACACCTTCACTAATACAGATTAGATCATTATAACTACTGTGTTTCTTGCAGCTGTCCGTAAATCCTGCCCCAACCTCAGTAAGTGATGGTTCAACAAAAGCATCTCAGTCAAGCTTGCCTTAAACACTCAAAGTGAAGGCAACACTTACGAATTCATTTCAGTAGTCACTTATGAACACAGTAGTATTGTTTCTTTTGACACCCCAAGAAATTTTCAGGCTCTGTTTTAGGAGGACTCTAATTATGCTTTAGAAGTTTACATATAAAAATATCTATAGCTGCATAGAGAATTTAGTTTTTGAGAAATTACAGAAAATTTCACATCCCAGAGCACTAGTCAATCTCTAGAGTTGACAGGAATCACCTACAGATGCATGATCAGACTTGCAGTGATTTTTTATTTCTTTCACAAACTGTGTGAACAACCATGGAGTCATTATGAGAACTGATGTCTCTCTCTCTCTCTCTCACATCCTGGGCTCCTTTGCACCTAGACATTTTCTACAGAGCAACAGTAGACCAGATTCAGAGACTTAAATAATAGGAGGTGCAGTAGGCTGTGATGTCCAACACATGAAAGCAATGCATATCCAGACTACAGCTCCTCTCAATCAGCATGGGTGATGAGGATTAAACTTGCAGAAAAATGCCTTGACATTTCTAAATGTAAATGTTTCTAACACATCTATTAGCTGAGAACCTTTCCCTCCTAATGGCCCCTTTGAGGCTGCAAAACCTGTTACTTCAGCAGGTTTTGGTCTGCCACAAGACAATGTACACCATATAAAAAAATCATAATCTCTCAAATCAGTGATTTTTCATTACTCTGCAACAGGGATTGTTGCATCTCTTCATGATTCGTTTGGTCCTGACAATACCAGAAAGGATTTGCTGCACTGAAAGAGCAATGGTCTTATCTCATACAGAAGTATCTACCCTCCAAGAAAGACAGCCAGCAGCAACGGCTCATCCTGTTGCTTGCGGATCAATGCACATTTGACAGGTAGGCTTCCTCTTCCGAAGGCTAAGCCCACGGCAACGCAGTGGTCTGCAGTGATAAGAATTTTCTCTTTCACTGGCAAAGCAAGCTCCCCTCCCCCTCACTCGTGTTCAAGGCAGCCATAAACGGTAATCCTTTGTTCAAACACAGCCTCACCTACCTGTTCTCAAGACAAGAATCAAGCATTTGCTGCTATCTCTAGCCCGAGTCATAAAATTAAACGCTCTCATGGCAAAAATTGTATTTTAGAGCTAGGTAATTTAATTAACACTGCAAACTCCTTGGATAATACTGTTTCCAATTTAATGAAAGAAATTCTTCCAGCTTTCATTTGTTTATTTTTAACAAAGACAATAGGACCCTTTGCATCTCCTGCTGTCAGCATGTAGTTCCAGCCTGTCCCAAACTAACCTGCTTTCTCCTGTACCATGCTCTTTAAAAATTATGCACAGATGTCCCTGTGTACACATTTTTATTAAAAAAAAAAGAAAAAGGAGGTTATTTGCCTCTTTAGGGGCAAAGGCTTTGAAAACAAAATAATCCAAACCAAATTTTAGAACATTATAAAAAAAATAAACCAAACAAACAAACAATCAAGCAATGCTGCAAGCCTTGCTGCAGATGGCTGGGAGCAGCACCTCATTTTTCATTATGGGGGGTGGCTGGTTACTTTATTTTTCTTGGCCCTGAGGAAGACCCAGCATTCCTTAAGCCGTGTAAATATCCAGCTACGTCTCACTTAGTGCAAGATGAGCGTGTACATTAGTGGCTTTTCATCAGACACATGCTAGCTGCCTTAAGAATAAGATTTCAATGGGGTGGGGGGAAGAAAGGGTAACAAAGTTCATGGGAATGTCTCCAATCCCTTCCCTTCCCTTCCTGTAAAAGGTTGTTAACAAGGTATTTGTGATGCCTTCAGAGCAAAACGTTCTGGGCAGTTTATGAACACAGAAAATGCTGTCTCATCTCATGCCATGTCACCAACCGTGGCCAGCATGGTGCACTTCAAAGAGAGACGTGGTTCACCCTGGCCACCCAGGTAGAAAGTTTATCCCTAACTCCTACTAGTTAAGGGTGGGTCCAAGGTCTGAAGCACTGGGAATTTTTCCTTGGAGACCACAAACCTGTTCACCTTACTCATGGCGGTTGTCTCGTCACAGGCACAGAAACCACAAGCAGATCAAGCAAAGCAGGATGTGACCCTAAATCATTATTTCAGAAAACAGTTGCAAATAAGGCATTGAAAACACATGCTGCACTTACAAACCAGAGAGCTGTCATTGTTAAATGATATCACAGCTGGTGAAGAGGAATTCTCCTCTGGTGGGCAGAAATGCCTCTCCTGACTAATTTCGTGGATACATTCCTCCTCCCTGTTGTTCATTGTCTGAATTGACTTGAGATGTCTTTCCAGTTTGTGGTGCAAGCTTTAGATTTCTGTTCCTTGTAGAAAACATATAAAATGAAGAAAAAAATATTGCCAACACCAGACTCTTGCCTAATACTACTTGGTATATGTAAAAAGTTATTTTTTAGATGGATTGAAAATGTTTTGTCTGGTAATTTCAGATTAATGTTCATTTTTCTGGAAAAGAAGTGTCTGGATCTCTCAGACATCTTGCAAATCTCAACCTCTATTTAAATGTAATAGTAAAAATAAAATTTCGAGTGTTTGGCAATTCTTATTGGGATCCCAAGAAAGATCTTACCTGAATATAAGGACAGGAGTCAGAAGACACTAACAGAGCATTTACAGATAAATTCTGCAAAGTAGAGAAACTTGAATGTTGTCCCCGACAACTTTCAGGATACAGTACAAAATAACATTTCTTTTGCACTTTTTCTAAGCATTAGATAGTCTAATTCAACAAAGCAGTTATTTGTTTTGCATAGATTCTCTTTTTAATCTTTTGGTTTTGTGTTCAAGAAGACATAGGACAGAGACAGCTTTTAGTCTGCATGACAGCATAGAAGATCCTAATTAAGCCTGGGGGAAAAGCTGTTCTTGCCTTTCAGTGAACAATTTTTTTAAATGAGGAAGAAAATATGCGCAGGTGGAAGAGACAGATCTTTAAGTTTTGGTGTGTTTTTAAAGAAGAATCTGAAAATACTACATTTTGAGACAAGCTGCCTTTTTCATTGACTTTGCAAGTTCTTGTAATTTTCTGAAATTACTCAATTAAAAAAAAACCCCAAAACTCACAATTGATTTAAAAAAGGACAAAATGTTTTCATCATTGGAAAATAAAATCTTATAGCATATTTCAGAATTCATCCCTTCTTTCAGTCAAAAATATTCACTGGATTTGCCTACAGGTAAAACAATTTTTGGCACATATATGATCACATGATTTCTTTCCCATGAGTAGAAGGACTAAATATTCCCTGATACAACCCTAAACTAAGACAAAATCCGCTGGTTAATTAACACCATTGTGAAGAGATAAAACACAGCAAGCCTTTCCCCTTTTTATTTTTAGTCCATCTGCCTACCAGCAGCCTGTCTCTTCATGTTGGATGACGTGAGGAGTTCTGCACCCATTCTCCTGGCAGTGTACGACTACCAAAGGCAAGGGAGAGGTTCACTAAACCAATACTTTGTACACAAAACCAGCATCCACAGCACTCAGTAACAGCAGACAGGGCACAGGTCTGAGTGTGACCCGGTGATACCTGCATAGTCCAGCTCTTAGCTCAAGCCCCAGCTCAGCTGTTCAACCTGCCGACCAGTGCTCCACCGGCTGTCTCCGGTGCATGGTTAGGAGGTGACACATACTGGGGCTGCTTCCCAACAGCCAGGCAGATGACTCCACTCTCTTGGGAGGACAGGGAGGAGACTTTGGGTCTGCGGACCCAAACACAACTTGGCTCTGGGGAGAGGCAACAGGCTCTGACCCAATTCAGTCACTACTGTGGGTGTAGCCACCGCGTCTGATACTTGGCAAAAGAGAAAGTCGTAGTCCTCATTTCAGAAATAATTTACAGTCTTTGCCTCTGTAAATACAGTATGAACCTGTGAGTAAGTTTATTCCCACCAGTAGCTCCAGTGAGTAAGTTTATTCCCACCAGGAGCTCCAGTAAGTATCCAGCACCACGACCTGGCTCTCACGATCATAGGTATTTTCAGTAAGGATCTACATTTAGACTGAGGATTCCTAACTCTCAGATAGTGTAAACTGGTGTTTTTGTTTGTGAGCAGAGATATAAAAATTCCCCAGGACAACAGATAAGAAGGGAAAATAACACATAT
>NW_010242033.1:2519-2914 GCF_000690775.1 Eurypyga helias | reverse complement strand
CCCGCTGCCTTGCTGGAGCATCCCGCTGGCACATCGGAGCATCCCCCTGCCTCGTCGGAGCATCCCGCTGCCACATCCCAACCGAGGGCCTGACAGGGAGATGCCAAACTTGGGGAGAGAACGAAGGACGAGGCGGACCCTCCTCGGCAAAGCAGGTTTTTAGGCAGGAACAGCTCAAATACAACTCAGCAAAGTGCCAACAGGTGTCAGAAAACCCATTTTCCATTAAAAACAACCCCAAAACATCCCACTCCAGGCTCCAACATCCCTCCAAACTCCCGGAGAGCAGCACCCCGGCCCCACGGATGGGCTCTACCCTCATGGGAGCCGATGCCCACGGAGAGGGTCTGGGGTGCCCCTTTCTCCCCCGAAATCCCCGCGGCCGCGTTGCCGGC
>NW_010242033.1:1425-2477 GCF_000690775.1 Eurypyga helias | reverse complement strand
CCCGCCGGCTCCTCTCCCGCCTTTGCATAACTCACGGCGCTTGGCACCGGGCTCTTTAGGAGAAGGATGCTCCGGTCAGCCGCGGTAATAAATAGATAAATAAACCCCTGGAAAGTCTCTGGCTGGCCGCGTAAACACACTTTATGGGGTGATTAGAACAAGAGGCGCCCGTTTGAGTGGTTTATTTGTAGCCTCGCGTTGTGCCGGCAAAGGCCTTGGAAGCGCTTCCCATCCTCGTTGGGCACCGGGAACCCGCTGCCCCCAGCCAACATCCCCATCCTCAGCCAAACCTCCGGGGTGAGATTTTGCCTCTGAGCCCGGGAACTGCTGGGGGGGGGGAGAGGAGGAGCATTTTTGGGGTTGAGCGTGTGAAATAAATGAACTTACTCCTCCCCCCTCTGAAAAAATGTGGTGCAAATAGACATTTTCAGCCATAACCGGTTAATTTTAGGGTGCAAAAAGTCCACCTGTGTGCCCCGGTGTCTTTTCACCCCCGCAGAGAGGACGGTTTGGGGGGTGTTCAGGGATGAAACTCCAACCCCCCCACCCGCAGACCTGGAGCCAGCTGCCTTCCCAGTGCGGCTCCATTACCCCTAAACCATCCTCAACGAATGGGTCCCCCGTCGGGAGCATCTCCCCCGCCCAGGCCCCCCAAACAGCTTCCAGCCGCCTGTTCCTCCCTCCCAACAGCCCTTCCAGCACCGAAGTCACGCCTGATTTTTCCCTTAATTTTTCCCCACTGCAGCATCAGCCCCTGCTCCTCTCGCTCTTCCCATTTGCTAATGAGTGTAACGAGTTGCCAGCCTCGTCGTAACAACATTTGCCATATTAGCGGGCTCCGCTCCGCCGGCTTCCCTGGAATCACGGCATCCTCAGCGCTTTTCCTGGTATCACCAAGGCTTTAGCGAGCTTCCAGCAGGGGTTACACCGCGACCACCTGCTTTCGGTGCTCGCTTTTCTCCACTCCGCAGCCGGAAGAAAGGTGGGGATTGACCACAGCCGTCCCCACCGGCAAAATCCACCCGGAAGACCACAGCCCCTTGTTTGCTTTG
>NW_010242033.1:0-1404 GCF_000690775.1 Eurypyga helias | reverse complement strand
GTCGTGTTTGGGCACCAAATAAAAGGTCTTTGAGACCTTGAGGTTGGAGTCCCAGAACCTTGAGAGTGAGGAGCAGGTCCCTCACTGCGTGGTGGGACAATGTCACTGCCGTTGGGTGGCCTTGGGAAACCCCTCACCTTGGCTTTGCCGTTGAGTTGGGACCCAACTCACCGGTTGGGTTGGGCCACAGCGTGGTGGGATGTTGTTACTGCGACTGGGTGGCCTTGGGACACCTCTCTCCTTGACTTTGGTGTTGAGTTGGGACCCAACTCACCGGTTGGGTTGGGCCACAGCGTGGTGGGATGTTGTTACTGCGACTGGGTGGCCTTGGGACACCTCTCTCCTTGACTTTGGTGTTGAGTTGGGACCCCACTCAGTTTGGGTCGGGCCACAGCATGGTGGGACGATGTCACTGCCATTGGGTGGCCTTGGGATGCCTCTTGCCTTGACTTTGGTGTTGAGTTGGGACCCAGCTCAATGGTTGGGTTGAGCCACCGCGTGGTGGGACATTGTCACTGCCATTGGGTGGCCTTGGGACACCTCTCGCCTTGGCTTTGCCGTTGAGCTGGGACCCAACTCACCAGTTGGGTTGGGCCCCCGCTCCACCAGACTTAACCCGTCCCACTTTAACGGGGAAAGTCCCATTAATTTTACTTCCAAGCTTAAATTTTGGTGATCAAAGCGATAAAACAGTGCTGCTGGAAGGAAGATTTGGGGTTGGAGATGGCAGGGTGAGCACAGGGCTCTGGGGATGAAACCCCCCACCAACGGGGGCAGCCCTGAAGTTTGGCCACCCTGGAGCACAAAACCATATTGCCAAAATTTCCCCTTTCTTAAGGATTTTGATGGGCTCACTTAATGTGTTTCATTAGGTGCCAAACCCAGGCTCCTTCCCAGCTCCCTGCGTTTCCTTATCCCTATTCTCTATCCCTATTTCTTCACTGGAGGCGTGCGAAGGAGCTGTGAGCCGGCAGCGATCCAAACCCGCCCCCAGCAGCGCCGGGCAGGAGGTGGTTAAGCTGCTGCCGGAGTTCAGGGGGATGCAAAGAGCCATAAATTCCCAGTATTTACCCAGGGCTGCGTGGCCGTGATGCATTCTGCGCAGGGCCAGAAGATCGCCTTTGTGCTCCCGGGGCCGCCCGGCGCGGGCTCGGCTCCCTCCGGAGCCCTTTGTCAGCTCCGTCTTTCTCTCTCAGCCTTATTTATTTGTTTGGCATCGGAAAGGGCGGCCGGCGGGACTGGGAATTGTCTGAATCCGGTGGCTCCTCGCATCCCTCCCACCTCCTCGCAGCGGCGGCAGCGTGGGGAGCCGGGTCTCGGGGCGTTGGAGAGGTTTTGGGGTGGGTTTTGGTCCTTTTCGCATCCCTCCCTTCCCATCTCCAAGGTTCAGGGATACAGCCGAGT